>NC_058033.1:10702544-11009044 GCF_019176455.1 Solea senegalensis
CACTCACAGCATCCTTCTCCTTCTTGTCACTGTCTTCATGCCAGGTCAGACGTTCCTCATAGAAGGCTATGACAACCTGTGGGCACTTCTGATTAGCCTCTTTAGCAAGCACAAGATCGGCATCATCAGAGTCTTTCCACTTCATAAGAAACATCAGGTCCCCACTGGAGTCAGTGGCTCCAATGATCTTCTCTGGCTCGAGTCCTCTTTCAAAGCCACGAACAACAACACTGTCATCGTCTTTCTTCTTTTTGGGTTTACCTCCACCTTCTTCCTCCTCCTCCTCCTCCTCCCCCCCCTCCTCATCATCTGAGCTCCTTTTCTTTGAGCTACCAGACTCTTTAGGTCGTTCCATGGAGCTTGAGCTTGATTTGCTGCCAGGTGTGGAGCCTCCACTGCTGCTGCTTTTCTTGTAGGTTTTCATGAATTCAGCAATAAGCTCGGGGCAACCCAGATTCTTCTCTGGCTCCCATGTGTTGTGCTTCTCAGAGTAGCCTTTCCACTTCAAGAGAAACTCGACTCTGCCTTTCACCACCCTCCTGTCCAGAACCTTCTCCACGGTATACTCTTCTTCCTCAGAGGATGAGGACCCATCTTCGCGAGACTTTTTGCCCATTGTACAGTTTGTTGTCGAACACTAGGCTGTAGCAGATCACAGGTATTTCACCTCTGGATGCGCAGACCGTGGACTGGCGGTGTCGGCCGCAGCGATAATATGACGTATTTTACGAACCTGTAGTCGATAAGGCCAACGTCAGGGGTGCTTTGGCATGTATAGCATGAAGTACATAAAGGTGCTGCGTTTTCTCATTAAATTAGACCGAAGCTTTACGGAAATTCGACGGTAAAGCCTAACGCAAGCGACTGTAAACTATTGTAGCAAATGGCCCTCGAGGAACCAGCAAAAAAAACACAACGAGAGGGTGATGATGTTTTTTGATCATTTGATCAAATTGTTCTCTGGTGTCAAGGCAGCAAGTCAGGTGGTATTTTTAAAAAAAAAAAAAATTTTTAGAAAGAAATTAATTTTCACACTTTATTTAATTTATTCACCGAATCGTGCAAACGCATTTAGCAAACTACATTTACACTCGCACCCCTACATAGTGTGCAAAGTGGTTCCGCCCACGAGGTCACCGGAAGTTGTTTCAGCTGCCATGTTTGGTTGCTTTGTTGTACGCTTCTACCAGGTTTCCTACAGAATTAGTAAGTGTGGAAATGGAGCCGAGCTGGAGTACGTTTCTTTTTCAAGTAAGTTCACTCTTCGGGAGGCGAACCGGGTTAGCTCATTAAACAACCGATTTAAACGCAAACAATCGCACTGTTGGCGGTTAAAGCCATATTTTTAAACGAGTACACGCTAATCTCAAGTAACCAAGCAAAACAATGGTATATGAATCCAGGCGTCCAGCTGTGAGGCTTGGGAATGACGCTAGAACAAAAAAATCAATTCTTCTGAACGAGTGTTTGAAAACGTGGCTTTTGTGTAAATCGTGCGGATATTTTGGATATAGGTGTACGATAACTCGACAAGGATTGTGATTTTTAAGTTAGTTTGCCAAGTCGAAGGCAGCAAAACATGCGAGATGATTTGAAGTAACGTTAAATCTGGAGAGACGCCACCGTACCGTTACAATCGAGACAGACCTGTTTTTTTTTTTTCTCCACTGAAGGCTTTGATTAGCAGACCCTGTGTGATAATGAGATCCAACACGAGCGAATATTTTCATTGATAACAAAACATATGCGTCGTATTTTTAGGTGGTTGGTGTTGGTAATGTTGAATAAGCGTGTACTTAGTTATGAACTGCTGAGATTTACTGCCAACGAGTCCGCGGTGAACTTTCCGCTTGCTCAAAGCCGGTTTCACTGTATTTAGCCAAGTTAGCTAACGATGTTTAGGCTACCTCCATTTAAAAACTCGCTAGCTCACTTAGCCACAAATAAATGGAGCATAATTTGGACGATGCTACTGTGAGGAGCTTAGAAAACACGACTTGATATCGAGCGGAGCAGTGCTCTGTTTATTATGTCTATTTATTCCGGTGACCGCGGCAGTAAGGCATTTGAACTATGCACATATCAGTAGCAGCTAACACTAGCAATGAAGGGGCAGAGTTGAAATTAGCAGCGACCGTACGCAATTTGTTAAGTCCCTTGTTTTTTTTCCGCCAGAAAGTGTGTTCAGCTGTAGGCAGTGATCGTCTGCTTTATGCCACCGCTTTCTCCTCAGTGTGCAAACATGGAAGCCTGTTGTTCAACAGCATGAATGAAATGTTTGATTCCCCATGGCCTTACTTAGCTTAAACTAATTAAACCTAGCTTGGCCATGACAAATACACGACCCGGATATTTTAAGTAGTACATTTCAAAGAATGTAACATTTTCCTGCCAATTCGAGTGGAAATTTTCTTATGTTTTGTCAGCTTTTGGTCACTAAAATGGACGTACGTCACAGGTGCAATTTTTGCGTCTTAACAGATTACTTTTCTGAATATTATCACTTAATTAAAGCTTAATGTTTTAACTCATGAGCGAGAACGAAACATAAACGGCTTAAATTATTACTTAAAGTGTTACCAAACTTTGCAAATGGCAACATTTGCAGCCCTACCCCCCAATTAGTTGATGTTTCCCAAATTTCTAATAGTTGAAGTTCTCAAAAGAAACAAAACAATATTCACATGAGAAGTTGAATAGCTTGTTATTGTTTTATTCCTACTTTGAAGTGGACACTTTTAGTACTTTGCCCTCTTTTAAATAATTTATGACTAATATGTGCAGTCCTTTGGCTCAGTTGCCAGGTTTGTATTGTTTATTGATCAAGACTGAATCTTAATAGAAAGGCTGCAATGATATCCATTTAACAATTGATTACTAAATAAACCTCCCCCTATTTTGATAATCAGTGTCAGTGTTTTTAATATTAAAACAAACAAGTCCCTGATTTCTGCTTCTTGAATTATATTTTTTAGAATTCTTTGCTCTTCTGACAGTAAATGGACAAAACATTTGAAGACGTTTTTGAGGTTTGGTAAACATAGATATTATCAACAGATTAACCGAGTGTTAACCATGTGTATCTTGTAACCCTGGTTAACGGAAATTGGAAACCCGCAGAAAGCTAATAATGACTGATCATGGTGAAGAGCTAGCAAGATCATATCTATAAGCCGTATAGTCTACTACACTGTTCCTTCAAATTATATAAAAGTACAGGTAAAACGTGACATTATTGTCATCGCTGCTCTGAGTGTCGTCATTGAGAAGTTACAAGTCAGCATGTTTGTTGTGGCAGAGGCCGATGCTTATGCACAACTTTAAGCGCTAATTATTCCTGATAAAACAGGCAGATAGACTTTGTGGCTTGTTTTTTTTGCAGTATGTTGGCGTTCAGCCAGAGGCCCTGCATAATATAATGTGCCTCACACTGTTACTGTGTAGATGTGTGGGCAGTTCATTCTCCATCATTTGGAGAGCAATATTTCATTCAGCCATTAACAGTTGGTTTGCAGTAATGTTGTTTTTATGAGATCACCAGTCACTACCACGTTACTGTTTCTTGAAAGGTATTTACGAAAAAAAGTGTCACTTGAAAAGTTGATGATTCAAATGGTTTAGTTTAAATGGTGTGACAATTGTTTCAAATAATCATTGTTTGAAAATTACTTGATTATCAACATGGGTAAAGTAAAGTCATATTTAACAAACACTGTAAAAATGCAGTGACAGAAGAGTGCTATGCCAGTAACAAAGTCATAATAAATCTGTATTATATTAAGATCTATTAAGTGAAAACAATTATTGATTACTAAATCAAATTACATCAACTATTTTGATCATCAATTAATCGGTTTGGGTGTTATGTTTTTTTTAAATAATTAAAACAAGTTGCGAACATTGCAACTCTAGTGGACACACAAAACTATAAAGGATCAAACTGGTGGCTAAACATCTTTCAATTAGTCATGGATAAGATATAATTTGCTACTCACTCATTCAATGAACACTCACCATTTGCTGCAATACTGGTAAATATTAGATCCTGCTAAGTCAGTCATAATAAGGAACCATTATAGAACTACACATGCAAAGGAATTTTAGTGCACTGATTATGTAAAATGCAGTGTATTGTTGAACCAAGCTTTACCTCAATGTTAAGCCTTGTATTAAATCCCTATAGTTTTCTAAGCTCAACACTGTATGCTTAACAATACCAGAGAGACATACAGTATTGAGTCGGTGTCATATACGAGGCAGATATTAACTTGCCGTAACACGCAAAAGCTCAGGTGAAATAAAAACTTATCATCAATGGCTCAAACTCTAACCACTGAGCCAGCATGTGTGCACAATAACGAGGCTCTGGAAACAACTTAACTAAATGGAATGTAGTAATGTTATCAGTTACACATGTGCCTTTTCCTGCTATAACAAGCCAAAATGTCTACAGTGGATGAGAAGTTTATTTACCACCCAGCATTGTAACAGAAAGGGAATATTGCTGTGTGTATCATATATGTACATTACTGATGGGCATATTGTCACTTTGTTTTTGTATTTATGCTTTGGATATATAATGGCAAAACAAAACTTTAGGTATCTGTTATAATGTGTATGTTTGCTTGGGTGTTCAGTTTTGGCCTTGGACTTTAAGGGAAATCCAAATCATCCAGTTATAGAAAATCAGTCTTCAGTGGATAAGCAATTTCTGCTATATGCTGCATGGCATTGGTACCAATATGGAATAAGGGTATGAATCGGGATTTATAGTGTGCATTATGTTTTTTGAAGACTGGTTGTGATCAATTTATAAGCAGTTGATATTGTCCACTAATATCATCTTGTCCAGGCCCAAGTGACGGAATTAATATAAAATAATATATATGAACATTAAAGTTTGTCAGACAACTATGAGGTAGTAAGGTACACAAAACATAAACAAAACTGTTCAACCAATGCCCTCAGTGGAGCCTGTGGAACCTGTGGAGCCATCAGGAGGACTCTCCCTCCATTTTGATGTTATTTATTAGGCAGCAGTCCCAGTTGTCAGAGCATGTTTGTGTCAAAATGGTCAGAGCTGCACAGGAAGCACAGCAGCTGACAGGCCCTGCACCTCTGCCTGCCTGCTTGTCTGTCTGTAGTGATGATGCCCACCGTTAACAAACTTCACAAAGAGGTTTTCCTGGCTGGTATCCCCCGCCCACACCCATCCAAACATAAAGCCCCTACTCCACCCAACCCTGGTGTGCCAGTGGAAGGGCAGCATTGGTATGATGATGACGACTAATCCTGGAAGGTGGCAAGTGTGAGCAGGTGCTTAGACAAATGGATGAGTGGGCTTCGGTGGCATTATCTGTGAGTTTCCCAGGTCCCTCTGTGTGTAAGGGAACTGTGGATAGTTTAGCTGACTAGTGTGCGGATAAACAATGTCCCTGTCTCATGAATAGATGAGCCAAATCAATGAAGATGACCATACAAAGATCCCCCGCTGAGGCCCAAGTGCATCACTGCTCAGATTTGTGTCTTTCACAATAGGCCAGATGACATAAGGAGGACATTGTGTGGTTCATTTTTCTTTGCTATACCCCTCCTCCTCTTCCCTTGGCTGGCGTTCTTCGATGGATGATTGAACCTCAAAGGGGGAGGTCAAGTATTTCACCTTGCCCTTTCTTGCTGGTAGTTGACAACACAGTTGTAAATGTTTTTTACTGGGACAAGAATAGTATATACCATGTCATGATATCATTTTTATGTTTGTGTATGATAGGAAAAAAGAAGCCTGAATGGTTTATGGACGTTTTTGATTTGCCATCTTTTTCTGTACAGTACAGATATCACTGACTGTCAGTACGTCATACAACCCCACTTCAGATAATCTAAACAAGCCCTCTAACTGCTAAATGTTCTAATGCAAGGAGGAGAACTTTAAGTTATGAATAGCTATTTGGAAATCATTAACAGATACATTTCAGCCATTGCATTATTTGAAAGTTCAGTGTGAAAGCAATTTATTGTTTAGCCCTTGGGCAAACCCCCACTGTCTTAGTGGGGGGTAAAGGGTAAATCTAACAACCAAGGAATCAAACAGTCATCAATGAATGTCCCATATATTTTGCAATGCTTTTTTACTTTCTTGGATGATGGCAGAAATAGTACAACAATCTACTATATGGCAACTCATTAGGGCTGATACAAGACATTTGTCTTTTTGATTTTAAACTTATCTTTTAAGTAACTTTGCAGTCTGTCGATTGTGAGGGACACACCTTATTCTTGAGGTGCACTGCTGTCATTTACCTTGGTACTCAATGAAAAACACACCTAAACAAGATTCACTATATGAGTTGGACCCTACTGGTTTTGCTGCTGCTGCTAATTGCACCCCCACCACTTCATTCTATTTCTGTTCTGTTATTGGGAACCAATAGTTTGCATCTGAAAAAAACCACAACATAACATATCAACATATCCCCTGATCTTTGTTGCTGAACTAATGGCTTGCTCTTCAGAGCTCTCTTGGCAGTTAAAGTGGATTCTTTAAATCAGCACTGTCACATGATGGAGACATTTTTTTTGTCCATCTGGATAGTGTTATTGATAAGTTGCATGACTTGCGTCACCCTCATAAATGACAACTCTAGAGCACATTTTTTCTTGTTTAACATCTTGAATATCTATGTCTGTATTCTTGGACCTTGCTGACTCTCATGGGGTGCTGGTGCAGCAATCAGTAATGCTTGATTTATTGTAGTAATTCTCATGCAGATCTATAAAAGTAATGATACACTGGCAGTCATATTGCTTTAAATACTATTACTATTAAACACTATTAGACATCAGACTATTGATTAACTACTGATTACCAGTAATAATGCCGAGATGACTGCCCCCATTCAAACACTGCCACTTCTACTGTTAACTTCTGTTGTATTTGTTTCACACAAAATCAGTCATACATATAGTACTGTTTAATTTTTTATCCGTGGACATGTTGCTGCACCGTTTGTGTGCGACAAATACCACGAGGGGTTGTTATCGACTGGTATTGCTAGCAGTAGCTAACCCGGTAAATGTTTGCCTGTTTTTTTCCGGACTTCTCTCAACTATAGTGCATGTATGTATAGTATAGCGCATAGTAAATGTATATCATGTCTGGATGAATTACTCATGACTTAAGCAAATGTTTGTCTCTGTATTTACTTTATCAGCAGGCCAATGAAGCCCTCCACCACCAGCACCAGGTGGCCCAGAACAGCCTGCTGCCACTGCTCAATGCAGGAGCAGAGCAGATTGACCAGAAGCCTATTCTGCCCATTCAAATGGACCAGAAGCCACCTGTCAGTGCTGCTGACCTCCTCAAAGATAATATGGCCAGTGGAGGTGTGCGACCACCTGTGCCCGTGATAAAGAAGGAACACAAGGGCAAAACACCGTTCATCTGTGGCTACTGCAACAAGGCCTTCCGTGACAGCTACCACCTGCGACGCCATGAGTCCAGCCACACCGGTATTAAGATGGTCTCACGGCCAAAGAAGACAGCCCAAACAGCCCCCACCATGGTACCCATGATCTCCTCTATGCCACGAGAGAACCACGGCACCCCTTCTTACATCTCCACGGTAGCGGGCATCCTCTCCACAGCAACCACCTCGGTTTCCTCAGGCACAAGTATCATGACATCATCTGCAATGGGCAACATGCCGCAGCAAAACGTCGTCAAGAAACCCCCGAAACCCGTCAAGAAAAACCATGGGTGTGAGATGTGCGGCAAGGCATTCCGTGACGTCTACCACCTGAATCGCCACAAGCTGTCCCATTCAGACGAGAAGCCTTTCGAGTGCCCCATCTGCCAGCAACGCTTTAAAAGAAAGGACCGGATGACCTACCATGTTCGCTCTCATGACGGGGGAGTGCACAAGCCCTATGTATGTTCTGTGTGTGGGAAAGGATTTTCCAGGTAAGGATCATTTTGTGAGGCTCTTATCCATGTAGCACTGGCAACTTTTTGTTGACCCCTTTGGTTCATCAGCATCCTCTCTCTTTTCCTGCTAACTTTACTGTGAAAGAGGCATTTTAATAAAATGGTATACACTTGCAATATTTCTGTAGTTTACAGTAGAGAGGGCAAAATACCACTTTGTCATGACTGGCACCATTATCACTTGATGTAATCTTTTACCCCTTTAAAACAACTGAACCAGTGTGCTGCTGCCTTTACCCACTCGCTATAACCAGCCAAAAACATAAACAGTTTGGCAGACAGGTGCAGCCCTCACTCACATCCTGGTCACATGATGGTGGTGCACATTTCTCTGTACAGCAGGTCACCCATGCTTAGTGACGCATTAAAGTGATATTTAGGTTTTACGGATCATATCAAATTCCACTTGTTTAGTTTTCTTGTATCCACTTTTGACTAGGATTGGACCAATACTGAGAATTTGATGAACTCATCAACTGACATGAATGGTCATTATAGCTTAGACATTTTTCACCAATATATATCTGTATTAGTACCGTAGGCAATGCTTAACTGGTTAATACACATTGTAAGGCAAAATAATATCTGTAATATGAAGTTATTTGTCTTCATACTACCGGACATATTTGTCATAGGGACACACTCTGAAAAGTCCTTAGCCATGGTTGACTGTGACCTGCTGGCACGAGATTTCATGGGGAGATTGTGTTACTTGTTTCAAATGTCTCTGTACATTCCTCTTATAGCTCTTAAAGTGTTGGAATAAGTTTCTATGTTGGACCCATGTTATCCAGCTGATTCAATGAATGTACTCTTGGAGACCAACTCCCAAACATTAATATTTCCAGTTGGGTATCATGTCCAGGCTGTGATCCATAAGTTGTTTTGCTCAGTTGCAAAAAATGGCAGCTGTTTTGTACACAATTGAATGAGCGACATGAAGAATGAGGTGTGATGACAATGGCAAATACTAAATCAGTGAGAAAATAGCAGCAAATGTAAGAAAAGACTTAACATGACTTAACTGCTGCTGTTTTTCCCCATGTGCTTCTATCAATAATTAACAACTCTAAACAGGAAGTATGCATGTGAGCTCTTATGCTAATGGAGTCAGTGAATAATTCCACCGACTTATGGTTCCAATCTAAAGAAGTGATTTGAGTTGTCATTCATTACAAAGCACTCAAGAATAAGGTTTTGTTATCGCTTATTTAGTTATGTTCAGGTGACTTACGGTACTGCAGGTGTGCCATGCCAGAAAATAAATTAGAGGTGCATGATTTTGGACTTTGTGCCAATTTGCGGACAGATTTGGAGTGCTTGGACCAATAACCAATACCCATATTTACGGGTCTCCCTTTGCCCAACTTCAGAGGTTATTATGGCCTCCTTTACATCTGACATTAAAATGCATTTTCTGTGATCAGATAGATGAATTTACACCTGGTATTAACATGCTTCTCCAGTGTCCCCCCCCTCCCCATTATCTCATCTCCTCTATTTTAACTCTATTTTAGTCTCTTCAAATGAAATTAACACAGTATTTTATGTACTCGTGTCTCAGCAGATGTAGCTATAGGTTTTCTTTATAACAGTTGGAGAGGTGACAAGGCGAGAGCAGCATATTCAGCATACTCTTTTAATCATTATAGTTAGGTTGTTTTTGCTGATATCTATTTTAAAGCCATTAAGCCAAGATATTATGCATCCTCAAATTAAAATTTTGAACATAGTATAATTATTTCTGTTGTATAATCAAGTTTCAAATGGTCCTCAAACAAAGGCCTGTTATTTATGAAACCAGTAATACTAATACTGTGTGTTGACTAGGGTTGTGATTTAATGTTTTGTGTGTTTGTTAATTGGCAGCTCTAAATGTATGATTTTACTGCCATTTACTGATCATGTAGCAGCAAAGTGGCTGCCTTTTCATTTGATGTTTCTACACAGTTTTAGATTTGCACTTGCACTGACCCCCCAACTCCAGTCCAACCACATGTTTAAACAGTCACACATGGAGGAGCATCAGTGGAAGGGTATCGGGGGAGGAGGGGAGGCGTCACTTGTCACTTTGCGGTTCCCGCCAGCATGTCACTGTCCCCCCCCCCCAGGAATTCAATTAACCATGCGTTCGGGTCAACACATTTGCTATTTGGAGATTAAATATGTTGTTCAGGGACGTCTTGAGACAGCGATTTATCAATCCAACATACATAAGGAGAAAATACTGAACCATCGAGTGTGCTCAGGAAATAAGAGTTGTGTACGGCAACACAGTGTGATCCCCGGTCAAGCTGTAACACTATCACTGTGCTGTATATGGCAGTTTCAGGCGTGAGTCCAACACAGTGACGTGGGGCAGGGATTCATCAGCATACTGGAAAGTGAGAATGGGGACTGAATAACAGGCCACTGAGTCACTGCCACTCAGCCAGACGATGTCTGGAGGACGAAAAAAAAATAAATAAAGACTTAATTCTTATTCATAGCACCACTTTAGAGAATCCTCTTCAATCTTCTCAGTTTTTAAAGAAAAAAAACTTTGGGTTAGTGGGAAGCTGCCAGTGTTTGCATCATGTCCATCCTGACATGATGCTGCCCTCAAGTTAACAAGATGATGGAAGCGTCAGTGTAAATTCTGGAGTTTTACTAGAAAAGGTCAAGGTAAATGCAAATTCCTGATAATGTGGGAATTTTAAAACAAATAAACCGTGCTGTGTGATGTCATGCATGTTGGTTGTTGTTATAACTTTTACTTAAACTCTTAAATGTAGTTAAATTCTGTGGTATACCTTTTTTTAATTCTGTGGCACAACAGTCAGAAATACAATAATTAACCCTCACTTTGTGGTACTAATGATATTAAATTAATGTTATGGCCTACTTACGCTGCATTTAATCCTCTGTGAGAGGGATCAGTCGACAAATTTATTCAGAAACCATAACTGACATTCTCTTTATTCTCGGTTTTGGTGACTAATAGTAGGGGTGCTAGAAAATAAATACTTAATGTTGTCGTGGTATGACTCGTCTTATAAAAAACAAGTGAACAATGACAGGGGAAATACCACCTTGTTTTTTTTTTTTTTGAAACTAGGTCAAACTACCTCACGCACGGGTGATCTTGGAGAATTAAATGCCATTGACAAAATGTGTATTTACTTTTTCCAATGCCTGTCCCCTCAGTATGTTTTTGCAGATACCTATGCCCGTAAATTATAGTTTGTAAACAACTCATACTTAACTTTATATCTGGTTATATCAATTCAACTGTAAAGTGACTTTCAAAAACAAGCCCAGAGTATGAAAATATATTAGAGGTACATTTTCATCTTCCAGCTGAAATGGATTTTAAAAAGGGAATTACCTCATAATATTGCATCAAGCATATGTCTTGCATTTGTTGGTCTGTATGCTTTTAAAGTATTAAGTTGTTCTCAATTCAAGAAAATCCCTATTAAAATGGAAATTTCAATATAAACGAATGTGCTGAAATAACATGGTCTGTATGTGGAACTAGATGTTCTGATAGTATGATGGCAAAGGGCCTCGTGTGACTCACTGACAGCTCATGTAACTCACTGCATCACTGTCCAAAGATTTAAATGTGCCTTTTGTTTTGTCCTTTCATTTTTATCAAATCTAGGCCAGACCATTTGAGCTGCCATGTGAAGCATGTGCATTCCTCAGAAAGACCGTTTAAATGTCAAGTAACGGTAAGAGCCATGACAATAAGCTATAATGATTATTATTGTTATTACTACTATTAGCGTTATTGATTCATTTGCTGTTATTGTTGTTTGACCCTGTCTGCTACGCGGTTGCAGGCCTGTACCTCTGCTTTCGCCACCAAAGACAGACTCCGCTCCCACATGATCAGGCATGAGGGCAAAGTGACCTGCAGCATCTGTGGGAAGATGCTGAGTGCGGCCTACATCACCAGCCATTTAAAGACTCATGGACAGAACAACTTTAACTCCTGTAACAAAGGTATGTAACACTGGGAAAGGCACAAGACTTATGCCACATTCATCTCATAATAATTCCTTTTGTCTAGTCTACTCTAATTTACCGCTAACAGAGATGTCATTGATTAAAATAAATGAAGGTAGAAAAGGACACATCCATGTTTTTAACACATCCACTACATTTATCAAGCCCTTGATATTAAAGATCATCTGCCTCTTCTAATGTTATTTGTGACAATATTACATATGGCTGCCAGTGAGGACATAAGGAACAGAGTTTAACCACTTAATGTGTAAGTGCTCACTGAATAAAATCTGCACCTGCTAAAGACCACAGTATAGCAATAGTTCTTCAGTTTTATCTGGCCATTGGACTGCCTTTTCAGAGTGGCTATTCAAGTTTTTTAGAGAATAGAATAGAGAAAATGAGAAATTTAACATCAGGGCACAGACAGGAAGTGAGTCAGTGGTGGGCACACTGCAATCAGTGCCTCATACAACCACACTTCTAGAGTAACTCTATAAAATAAACCCTAACTTATCTCCTTCCTACTACATCACTAAACTCTCATCTTGTGTCTCCAGAAGGCAATGAAGTCTGCAATTCTGCCTCAGTGACACCTGTGACTGTCTCCGTCCCCATCACCTCGGCGATGAACCGGGGCAACAACCACCCTGTCACCATAGCCGCACAAATGAACATTAGCACCAACACGGTGAACATCACGTCTCCAATCAGTCTCCAGCATCCGGTCACCATCACCGGACCCCTCAACATCGCCTCTGTCAACATCCCGGCCACGGCGCCGATGAATATTGCCCACCCAGTCGCAATAACGACCCCCATGTCTATGAATATAACCGGCCCGCTCAACATCGCCATGAGGCCAGTGGATACCATGCCTTTTCTGTCCCAAGTCTTGCCTTCCTCCCCGCCCTGGTAAAAAGAGGAATAAGAGGAAAAGGAGAGAGAGAGAGAAAGAGAGAGTGAGTTTTGAACTGGCTAGAAAGAAAGGGAAAATAAGGCAAAACTAGAGACTCCCCCGTACTCCTGATTTGCTCGTCCAGTCCAGCTCTTTCTCACCCACCAACACCACCCCCACAAAAAAAAAACCCTCCTTGACTCATCAAACCGTGAAGTGACTATTTCCACAAGCTGTGCAGGCGGCCCAGCAGGAGAAGTCGCAGCCACTTCTCAACCAGAGATCAGTGACTGACACCAGATGCAGGACACTTGAGTAGGAATCGAGTAGGATTTATCTTTAAATCAGGACAAAACTGTAAGACTTAGTGTAGTCACTTAGAATGATGAAACTGTGATATTTTTTTTGTTTTGTATCATGACAAATGAGAGAAGAGGATTCCTCTAGCACACTCGAGGACTCTGTAGGAACACACACACACACACCAGTGCTTTTGTGAAAGGGAGATGAGAAATGGACTGAAGCAATAATTAGAAATTGCTTTTTTGTTATGTTTTACAACTTCTCTCCCAAAGCCTCTGGGTGTTGCTTTTTATGTTGGTGGTTTTTTTTTGTTTTTTGTAACTATAGCCTGCTAATCACTATTTAATGTTATAGGAAAAAGAGTCTAGTAAAAGGGACAGCAGCTTCCACTTGCATGGAAGAATATTTTTTCACAGTGAATGGCTTATTGTTTCCTTCTCAGATAGTTGGTATGCTCTCGAGGTACAGTGACTAACTTGTACAGTTGACATAGTAATGTATTTTCATGTCAGCATTTTAATTTTTGCTCCAGTCATTCGAGTAGACGTGTCAACGCCGTCCTCTCGATGATGAAATGCTTTGTTTTCTCTTTGTATGGAAACACAAAGGTCTGTTGTTGTTTTTTTTCTTTGCCTATTTGTAATGTTTTTTTTCCATGAAGTCAGAATGAACTGAGTCTTGCACTGAAAGCATATCCTACATACAGGTGAGCAGCAGCAGCAGTATTATTGACAAAGATCAAATTGAAGTCTTAAAAGAATGTTAGTGAGCCAGTCTTCACTTGTGGGCCATCTAGTGGCTGTAAATGGAAAGTCCTGGCTGTGTAGTGAAGCTTTTTCAGTCTGTTACTGTCATTAGTTTTCTCTGACTCTTCTGCACACACGTTTTATTTTGAATCATTTATCTGTAATTGCGCCCCCCTCCCCAAGATGATACTAAGGATCATTCACTCAGGAAAAAAAACATAAAAGTCCATTATGCATGAACATGGTTCCTTTTTTAAATTTTTTGGCATTTTGGTGTGAGAACACTTAACCAGGCTTCTTTTTTTTTTATAAATAAAACATAGCCGTCCATTTAAATGATTAATTGAGTACACGCTGTACCATTACACATTTCTTTTAAATTCTAGTTCAGTCTCTGGCTGCATGGTCATGTGGCTGAGAGCTGGATGACTATGATGAAATGCAAGTTTGTGTCCATTAAAATAATGGGAAAATAATTGGTGTTGCATGAGCCCAAGCACTAGATGTTGAGCGTCAACTCTATGAATGCCATGTTATTTTGACTGTGTTGCAGTTCGTTCCACTTTTGGCCTGAAAAATGGAATATGCATGTTCGTCATTCCCCCCCCCAAAGTTTAGTTTGAAACTAAATGTTACCGTAGCTTCTTTTGTTGTTGTTATGCATTTGCGTAGAAACACTATGATAACCTGTTTGCCAAATTTTGATACAATAACAATGTGATAACCTGAAACATTTCTCATGAAATTGAACATCTCTTTATTTTTAAGGAAAAAAAAAGGAAATTCCAGGACTCTTGTGAAAGCAGTTGAATGTATATCTTTGTAAAAAAACAAACTATTTTAGTTCTGAGAATATGGTAGTTACAATAGATGTGAAAGATAAGATAACCTTTTTTTTATAAATCTTTTGTATTAGAACATTAACAATGGTAATTTTGTATATATATGAAAGGCTTAGGCTTTCTGATTAGCAGAAAGGTCAAACATTCCTACATTTTTTTTAAATGTACGTTTGTCAGATTATTACATAAACATGCGCAATGTTATGTGCCTTTTATTTGGGTTGTCTAAATAAAAGAAAATTATCAAATGTGTTTATGGTTTAAGTACTGTTCAGTATGAAGCGTATTTTCACATTTCAAGCGTTGAGAATTAAACAGGATAACAATAATAATAAATAATTACTGTTTGATGGTTAAGACCCACTCATGCTGGGACATGGACTGATTCAAGCAACTAAAAAATGAAACCTAATTTTAGGATGCCATTGTTTTGAGCTTATCGAAATGTTTGACATTTCATAAAAAACAACATATTGATAAATTAAGAAAGTAAACAATCCATTAAGAAAATAATTTGCGTGTTACAACCCAACTTTAATTAACTTTCCCTCCCTTAATCAATGATTTGCCCTAAAAATCTCCATATATGTTGTTCTTTATTCACAAACACCATTATCACGTGCCTTGAGCTGCCTGTTGTTGCAATACAGAAACCGTCCAGCAGGTGGTGGTGGTTATGCACATTTCACTCTTCCTGCCACTCTCTTTGTTCATTAACCCGTGTGACGATGCAGCGACCAGTCAAAGGTCAAGGGGAAACGTGGGTGAAATTATTTTCATTTAAGTCAAATGAATGATAAATTAAGTCTATAAATGTACAAATCAGCAGATTTTATTAAGTGTTTTCACCAAAATGAATTACCCCAAAAGGAGCGCTACACAGGCAACCATTTTGAGCCACCATGTTTTTACAGTAGCCCACAATAGACAAACTAAACATCTGAGATTTACTAACAAATCTTCATAGATTCTCCAACACACTTGGAAAAGGAAGGGTGAGGCGAAGGAGATTGAGCTTTGACATGCAACTTCATCGATAAATGCTGCTAAATGTTGCACACTGTACTTTAAATGTATACATCTATACGCAACTGAGGGTGTTTCACCTCTCATCCAAGAGGCCTCCTTCAATTTTACAATTACGCTCCTATGTGGTCAAAAGTTCATGGCTGCAGCTCATGTCTCCGGAAGACCACCAGTGATTTTTCTTCAGTGCCCCATAGTTCTTATGTGTGTGTCCCAGCTGTATGCACTCAGTGACAACTGTCATGTTTGGAAGACTGCCCTGTACTGTGAAAAATAAAACACACACACACACACTTGGCAACTCTTTAGGGTGGAGAGTTCAGTTAAAGTTCACATGCAGGAGGTCTGCTCTATCCAACTTCCTGTTTTCATATGAACGCAATAATATCGAATAGACACAAATTAACAGCGTGGGCATTGCATTAATATGAGTTACGGAGCTCTAAGTGTCGTCTTTGATTTTAAAAACATGGATTTAAGAAAGGGGTCACACAGATGGTGTAGTGGTTAGCACTCTTGCCTTTGCAGCAAGAAGATCCCCGGTTGGAATAAGGGCCTTTCTGCACAGTTTGCATGTTCTGACCATAGGTGTGAGTGGGAAAGTGGATGGATGGTTGAGAGTGGATGTGGCCACGCAATGGACTGGTGGACGGTCCGGGGCGTACACCGCCGATAGCCCTATGTCAGCTGAGATTGGCACAGCGGCCCTCATGTGACGGAGGATAAAGCGGTAGAAATAACATGCAGCAGGTTTTTCTACAATTCATTTTTTTTCAAGACTGTGCAGTCAAGTGACTCGGTGTTCTCCTTGTGTGCTTTGATTACACAGCAACAAACTTCACTCGGCACCAAAACAAAAAGTTGACATTTAAAAATTTAATTTGTGCCAGTGATCAAAGCTGACACTTCTAGCAGGTTCTCATGTTGTGAGTGTGCACATGTTGCGCTCTCAGGAACACATTTGATTCAATGCAGACAAAAGGCTGTAGTAATGTAATATTATGAGCGACTGTCACGACATGAACTTAAACCTATTCTATGCCCTTTTGGTCTGAGGGAACTGGGAAATACTGACACATATTTCACCTATAAAACACGTTATTTATGACTGTTGGGTGTGGGTGGAAAAAGTTCAGGTTTTGTGCATGCACCCAGTTTGAGATACAGATGCTTGCCATACACAATACATGGGGGAAAAACATGCATACAAAAAGCTCACCTCATAAAATTGACATATTCTGTATATCTGACAAATGTGTTCACCTCTTTATCTTGCCATTAAACAGCCTTTGTAACTGGATACTGAGGCTCTTCATCTTCACGCTCCTACACCAAAACCCATAAAGAAAAACAGTGTTTTTATCTGACAGCGAATTGGGAGCTGCTGATCTATTGCTGCCACATTTGACAAGTTTATGTCACTTAGTTAAATCCAAGGAAGGATTTCAAACGCCAACCTCACAAGTGAACACTTTCAAACTCAATGGAGGAGACAGCAGTGGATCAACATCTCCTGTTTGCTGTGATGTAAAATTGCTGATTTTCTCTATGAACTTTGGTGTGGGGAGTGAACGGTTTACAAAACAACAACAAAATTCAGTTTCCATTCGATCTTATGATAATGCAGTGAACATATATATCCTTAAGATATTGAATAGTCTTTATGGAAATGTTCATATGTGTTTTTTTCCACCTTTATCACCCAAGTAGAATCTTTGGAAGGAACATACCTGTGATGAAAAGTAGCAGAACAGGATTTTGCAGCAACGAGGAGGAAAAAAAAACAGTCCTTTTGAAACCTTTCGTCAAAGATCAACATTTTTCACCATTTTAAGATGTAGCGCGTAACGTTGTTTATTCAAAACCAGGTCCAGGAGAGGAACAGACAATTAGAGACAATTAGAAGCAGGTGTGACACATTAGGGCAGGTGCGGGTAATCACAGGAGGGCAGGAAGTGAAAAACCTGAAACGAGACAAGACGTGGGTTTCAAAATAAAACAGGAAACAAGAATAAATAAGTAATATACGAAACAAAAGGTCACTTCACTGAACAATAATGCTCTACTTTGTCAGTGAAGCTACATTTTTACTTTGGCATCACAAGTTACTCTGGAGTTTAAATTGTACACATAAATGCCACATTCAAAAGCTTTGCTTTGAGCTCAAGATTGCCTTTTTATGTTGTCATAGTATAAATGGGCTCATGGATATCCCCGCCACCAAAGACGATGGAATCAGATTGTCTGCATGTCTAATTTAAACTGAAGCCATGAGCTCCACACGAGGCGTGGTGTCTTAACTGTCCTATCGTACAACAGGTTAAAGGGCTTAAGTGGCTGCCAGGCGGCGCTCTGATTAAGCACCGTCAGAAAGCTGTCAGGTGCTTGCCTGAACATTACAGGGAGACGTTCTTGTTTGTTTGGATTACCTGCATGATGCACGTTATGGTGGAGAGCAGTGCAGGAAAGCGTGAGTGAACAGAGACAGTTCAGATCATGAAATGACATTGGGATTTCGGATAAACACTGACTTCTGCCGTGCTCATGTTTCACCTTTTTCTCATAGGCGGTCACAAACAAAATCACGTCATGAGAGTCAAGGTGGTGTGTTAATGTTCTAAAGGGGCAATTCAGGCTTTTTGAAGCGTGACTGTATGAGCTACTCACAACCAACAGACATGGATGCTTTGTGGCGCTCAGCAGGGACTCGAGGAAAAACTGATTTAGGGTAAATCAGATTCTGAATACTTCATTAACACCTGGGTGAAAATTAGAATGCACTAATATTTGCTCCCTTAGAAATAAAATAATATAAGGTATAAGAATGCCAAAACACAATATTAGCAAACAGATAAAAATAAGCGACATTTTGCATGAAGTTAGAAGTAAGAAATATGACCCTTTCAATTCTAAGAAATATAAGTAATGTGAATGTAATATGTACAGAAAACAACTGTTTAAATACTATTTTTTGTGTAACAAACTTGCCAGGTGACTTACTAAAGGCACTACTGTGTACAGTGTCAACTCTGTTTGGATGCAAAAGATATTGGAAAAAGATAAAATAAAAGATGTTGGTAGTTTCAGAAAAGAACAGCCACTCGTGACTGTTATTTTGTGCCTGAAAACGCCATTAAGATGGATATTTAGAGCAGGTTTTCACCAAAGGATTATTATCATATTGAAGGGAACTGGATATATTCTTATTCACTGAGTCTACTGTTACGGGGGTGAAATCTGTTTTTTCCTTGGCAGCAATGTTTTCAGTGTGAGACAGCGCTCGTGTCTGAAGCCGGCTCTTGGCACAGTCAGTGCTAATCTATTATCTAATTATCTAGTGTTATAGTCTGTCATTAGCTGCCATCAAAGTGAACAAGAAGAAATAACACAGATCTCCCTCACTTTTGCAGAGTACCAGGCTCTGTTGAATAATGAAGTATCATTACACGGTTCCTCTCAGTGTCATATTAGTTTGACAGTTCACGTCTGTATAGGGTGATCATATTATATCTCTTCTTCTTTATTCTGAACGCAAAGAAGAGCTTTAATTGTCATGGTGTCCATCTGGCATGTCCCCATCAAAGCTGTGCTGTTAATACAACAACAGCAAGCCAGACAGCAAGCAACACTCATAACTGAAGTTTTTGCAGTGCACTCACAGTTCTCTGTTATATTAAGATCCAAAGAGTCATAGTATAGTATGTTGTCCAAAAACGATCAAAAACGTCATGGTATAGTATGTCGTCCAAAATCAGTCAAAAAAGTCATAGTATAGTATGTGGTCCAAAATCAGTCAAAAACGTCATACTATAGTATGTCGTCCAAAATCGGTCAAAAAAGTCATACTATAGTATGTCGTCCAAAATCGGTCAAAAACGTCATAGTATAGTATGTCGTCCAAAATGAGTCAAAAAACAAGTTACTGTAAAAAAGAATCAGTTACAAATGAGTTTGATGGTATGATTATACACATGTAAGCAGCAAGCTGCGGCAAAGTTAATTTTCACTATTCTAAAAACAGCTATATGTGATGACATTCTACATAAGCTGTTATCATGGTTATTGTATATACTGTACAATAAGAGCTAATGCAGTGACTTATAGTGGCGTGAAAAAGTACTTGAACGGTTGAATAAGCACCTTTGTAGAACGACTTGTAGTCAAAAATCTAAATAAACAAACTTAAGGGGAAATGGTGTTGCCGTTGATGATCTCAGCACAACAACTCACCTTGTGATGCAGAAGGTACAATTATAAGCCTCAATAATTCTGAAACATGACTCGTAAAACCTAAACAATCAGCTGGTGTTACTTTGCCACGCAATCCTGATTAAACACACACTGAGCAAACTCATGTGCGCGCTGACACTATGCACATCCTGCATCACCTGTGAGTGAATATACATGTATGTATGCTTAGTGTGGTGTTTCAGTGACCACATGCACACAGTGTGATAAAGAAAGCGGGCAACACAAAAAAACAAATGTGCTATCATTATAATTATGTAATGGATTGGATTACTGAGCTCGTGTCTCACTGTAAACCTGAGAAGATGCTGTATAATGTCAGAGTTAAGTTATCATGATTATTTATTACCGTTATTTATTATTTCATTATAGTTACTTAGTACTATGTACATGTTTTGTATGTTGCACTGAATTCCAAGCATCCCCCAATAAAGAAATCTTTCAAAAGATACACAACACACAACACAGCTCAGGAGAAACACACAGAAACTGCTGGGGGTCTTCATTTTAATCCCTCTCTTGACTTAGTGCTGTATCGGATTTTACCGATTCTGGATGATCCCCGGAGAGCCACGGCTTGATGGAAATATAATGTGAAATTCTGACTGTGTCTGAAGTGTCCTGACTGTCCACATCACATGAAATGCACTGGAAGCCAGTGAAGCTGTTTGGTCTAAGTCACTCAGGCGAGCGACCGCATGGTAATGACTCACACACACACACACACATACAGGTTGATGCTCTTGCGCACATGTGACAGTCTTAGCTGGAGATGCCACAAATAATTCATCTGATCTGGTCAGCAACATCTGACAACGCGCGCGCTTTTGCAGCTCAACTTATGCAGCAACAATTTGCAGTGTCGCTTAGTCATCGGTAAAGTATGAGTGAATGACGACCAGAGCTTGAGCTCGTGTGTCATCGACAAAGCCATCTGCCAAATCCTTGTTGATGAACTTAAAATAAATAAAGAGTTGTTCAAAGTCGTATTTACATTCATATCTACATGGATGCTTATACTAACTGATGAAAACGTAGTTAATATAGAAAATTGGGGATGCCATTGATCATGGAAATCAATTTAACTGAATTGGTGAAATGATAATCCCAATCTAAGAATCATGAGACCAGTGGAGATGCATAATAGCCCTCACTTAAGAAAAGTCCAACCTGCAAGAATGTGTATAATGTATTCGTCTTTCGGCTTCTCCATTAAGGGATTCGCCACAGCGATCGTTTGCCTCCATCTTTGTGTCCTCTTCTGTTACACCAACTGTTCTCATGTCCTCCCTCACAACATCCATGAACCTTCTCTGTCGTCTTCCTCTTTACCTCTTGCACGTCACCAAACCATCTCAATCTTCACGCTCTTACTTTATCACCAAACCGTTTAACCTGAGCAACCTGAACTAAAACCACGTCATCTTCAGCTCTACCACCTCCAGTCTTTTAGACAGCGACGCTGTCTCTACCCTTTCCGCACTCTTATCTCTTGTGCACTGTCCATTGCGTTGTATGGTTGACCCCAGGTATTAAACTCACTGTCTCGCTGTCATTCACACGCAGGCTCGAAGATGCAGACGTCTCCAGGCTCTCTTCCACCTGCCCTCTACCCTCACTACAGATTACAGATTACAATATCATCTGTGTCTTTATAAACTTTTCGTAAGATTCAGTTCACCCACGCTGGTCAAAACACGGGCATTTACAAACACAACTCCTCCTGACAAACCTGAACTAAACCATCACAAGGCGGTTCCATTTGGGTCTAATTAGCGGTTGAGCGTCCATGTTGTCTCTGCAGTCTCTCATTAAGTGGCTCGTTGGCCTTTATTTATGGTTACAGCAAACAGCAAAAGTTATCATTACGTCCAGAAGGAAGCGACTACTAGCCTCATGAATACACGCGAGTCACACACACGTTATCAGACACACCATTAACAACATTCAGTTCTTCATTCTACATTCAGTTCTTCTTTTTTCTTCTAGTACAGTAAACCTCGCTTCTTAACACAAACACCAGGGTTTCTCACTTATCAGCTTCTACTTATCATCCCTCATTTTTACTTGTTATATTATAATATACATCTGTTTATTAAATGTCTACGCTGTATTTTCAATAAAGTCATTTAAGAAAATGATCTATTTTTCAATAAATTAACTTGAAATTACCATGTCAAGTGACTGTATTGCAGTGGCTTGGGTCATTTTCTTGTGATGTTATGTAAACACACTGATTGGGGCAGCCCATGGCTCAGTGGAAGGGAACTTGGTAAGGTAAGCAAGGTATTGTACCCAATCCCCTCTGCTCATTGTTAATTGGACGCTCTAAATTGGCCACATGAGAAATATAACATATCGTGTGCCGGACCTATGGACTTAACAAAATTCTGCTCATATTCAATTAATCTCATAATAAAAAGCAGTAAATTGTATCATTTAGCATACAAACTGAAAGGCAGACTTTATTCAATTATTACAAACTAACTCGCGTGGCGGGTTTACATACTAGAGTGACGGTGCTTTGCTGGTTAGATACTAAGAAAATAAACAGTGAGGGAGATAATATTTATACTGTTCAAGTTTTTGTTAAATTGTACCTTCATGTTATGGTCTAAAAAAACGAATTATTTTCAATGTACACTCATGAATGTTAACACACCTAGTGCACCAAAATGTGCTCATAAAGAAAAAAATGAAAAGAAAATTGTGATTTGAATGGATTTCAATGTGCACATTTTGATGCGTAGGTGAGTTAGTGTGAGGATTTTACTTAACTTTGTAAAAATGTAAAAAAAAAAAAATTCAGAAAACTCAAAAATGCACAACTTGGCCAACATTTTTTAAAATATGCATGAAAAAAAGGTTAAAATATTCTAGAAATGAAAAGCCAAAAAACACAAAAATGTGTCTAGGTGTGTTTAAGGGTTAATTTGCTGTAGCGTTTTACAAAATCACTCTGAAATGCCTGTGTACAGTGGACGGCAGGTGTATCCACAGCAGAAAACACAGTAGTGTGGATGAAGCACTTGTCACTGCATAAAGGGCACTATTTTCAGACATAATGTGAGCAGTGCATAGAGAAGGAGAGCAGGTCACTGCAGACACAAACACAGACTCTCAGTGAGCCACAAATAGCCAAGGAGGAAGATAAAAAAAAAAGAGGAACCGGTCACACTACTTCAGGAAGACACATTCACCTTGTGGTGATTATGATGTGTAGGTGATTAGTGAGAAGTAACCAACATCACTCGTCTACAATTGAATAATTAATAATCATATTTAGCATCACATTTGTTATGTACACACGATTATTATAGTTCTACACTTATCATCAGTGTGTTTTTTTCCTGTTATGTGTTAAAAAAACTGTGGCTCATTGTTCAGACATGTAAAAACATGAAATCACCCTTGTTGATCCTGTTTGTCTGTGTTTTTGGGGACGAGCAATCGAGTAAATAACGAACAGTTCTTATCCACACCATCATTATTTATGAACTTATTAAAGGCTGTGGGCGATGACAGCGAATGGCAGGCTATGAGGAAGTAGCTTTCATGTGTAGTTTTAGATGCAATTAATTTGCCAATAGAATGAAAGTCACATAACCTGGAACAACAAGGTTGCTTAATCATTATTATATCAGTCAGCCTCAGAGACCAAACACAGTCATAGGATCTGATAATTATAAAAATCCCAGTGGTCAATTATTCATCTGTGTGTGTGTGTGTGTGTGTGTGTGTGAGTCCAGCTTTGGTCCTGTGGCTGCTCACCCCAGGGGGCCTTGAATAATACAGCACGCTGCCCACAAGATGGGAGATGGGTGAGTGTGCAGAGGCTTCAAAGCTCATCATGTCCGTGTCGTGTCCCCACACCTTCCACCTGACTCTCTTGTGTGCTCGTCAGCCTGCCACACATTCCAAGCTGCATATGAGGGCATGGGCAAAAGTTATATTTTTTGTCCAAAATTTGCATATCTGTTCAAATTTGGGGTAAAGTTCAAATTCCAACCTTAGTTCACAATATACAGCCTAGAAGTGCATCTGACACTGTGAAGCAATTACTGCATAGTCCAGCGGAGCGTCATGTGAGCACAGCTTGGCCTTAAATCCACTATGAATGCTATTTGGAGAGGCGATTGCTCTAAGACATTTCCTCTGAAATGTCATAAAATAAATGCACAATGTACTGCTGTGTTTACATTTCATTACTTAAGGCGCACAATTGTTTCTACATTCCTGCAGCAGCACGGAGCATTAAAACCAGTGGAATCTCTACGAGAGAGCACAGAATGGCCTTTTTATACTGCGCTGCATAAGAGACACTGATTGGATAAATGCGGTAACATCATCACTTCCAGGGAAGCTCAGTGTCTCTGGGAGTAAATAGACCAGTGACTAGGCGTGGATGCAGGATTGGAGGGACTGTCTAAAAGGCACAACCACTTTTTGATCGACAGCGTCTTCCTCAGTCCCATACGGATTTTGCGACTGAAATCCAGACACAAATAACACATCTTTGTGTGTTATTTGCTTGGCAATATAACCCATTTCTGTTTGTTATTATCCACTGTAAATAAAACACTATTTCAGCATTTCCTTGTTTCAGTTTCCTTTAACAGTTGTTCATTCGTCCGTTGGACCATGGGTGGGGCTTAGGAAGCTGCCTGCTGATTGGCTACTGAGTTTTGGAGTGACAGCTCAATGGACCACAAGTAGTCACAGGCTTGGATTCGCTGTCCATCTGGAACTACTTCCGACAAAACAATTGTACGGTGGTCAGATTATAAACGTTAGCTGTCGACGGGGGAAACTTGGGGAATCGCAAACAAATGGTTAGAATCGCAAACACAAAACAACGGCACAAAAAACATATCAGGGAGCGCAAATAACAAGTGAGGGAGCACAAACGCAAAAGAGTCAGATGAAACAAAATTCCGATCATTACAAACAAAAAGTCTATTTTCAAACAAATAAAATACAATATTTTTGAATGATTAATGTAATATAATGTGAGCGCCCCCCTGCACCAGGAACCAGACATGGGCACTTGTTCTTACTGAAAACATCATATCCCTGCAACTAGTTTGCCTCAAACAAGATTAATTATCATTTATCTTCAAACAGATCTAGGCTCACCTGCTCTCCTCTTTTTCCTGTCTTTATGATAAGTGAACTGTATCTGGCTGTAGCTTTACATTTAACACACAGGGCTGGTATCAGTGCTCTCATCTAACCCTGAGGGCAAGAAGCAAATAAGTGTTTTTTCTGTTGTTGTAACACACACATCCTAAATCGCAAAGCAATGATATCGAAACCAAAAATCCACTTTTAAATACAAATAAAAGGCCTTTACATTCAAACCTTGATCCAACGAGTTCACGCAGTGATAATTAAGTCTATCAGTCGCACACTTCTCTTTTTGTGTTGTAGTGGTGTTTGGATCTCGTGTCACCTGGCAACACCATGTTATGCTGTCGACACACAAATGCTCCCTCAGGCAGGTCTGATAGTTTTGCCAGAGCCTGTTTTCCGATGAAGGACTCTTTGAATCAGCTTCAAATTTCCTCCAAAACACATTGCGATGGAAATGTCGATGTTAATATCAAACATGTTGAATGAACATCACACGGCACTGACAGTGATTTAGTCTCCACAGCAACTTGCAGGGTAATTTCAGGCTGCTGTTCACGATGATGCATCTCACTCTCTGTATGTCTGTGTTTTGAGGCCTAAAGCAGGATTTACATCAAGCATGGCACTTAACCACGCCCCTGCATGTGCTGAACCAGAGACAAGAAGACTCGTACACCAGCCCATTTAAATGATTAAGATATAATGTACTGATTCTGCAGCCTGAGGCAGGAGGCCTTGGCCACCCGGCGAGGCAGTGCTGCTGATGTGGATCCAGTAAATCCTAAAGCTCCTACAGAAAACAACAGCCGGGGCGTACAAGCACTGGAGGAGAGTGTTGAGTGGGTGTTTGGGTCTGTCCTCTCATGGGCTTTAAAACATGTGCTTCTGCCCTTTCCCCTTTTCACTAACATCTGTGAAAACACTTTTATCATGGAGAGATTTGGAGCCCCAAAGGGCTGCGGACGGGCCACACTCACACACAGTCATGACTCCATGACTTTGGAGGATCTTATCTTGGCTAAGACTCATTTCCTGGAGACAGCGTTTGAAGACGCATTATATAAGAATGTATTTTGTTGAGACATCATTTATATGCTATCAGAGATTAAGAAAACCTCCATCCCATCCATTGTCTACTGCTTTATCCTCCACCGTGTGGGTCGCGGGGATGCTGGTGTCAATCCGGGTGACACCCTGGAAGGGTCGCCAGTGCATCACATGGAGAACAAACAGCCATTCACTGTCACATTGACGCCTACGGGTAATTTAGAGTGTCCAATTAACCTTTTTTTGGACTGTGCACACACACACATGCAAACTCCACACAGAAAGGTTGGAATAGTGGCTTCACTGATAACAGTGGATATTCACAGTTACAGCCCACAAGCTCTGTTTATGTTTGTGTTTTGGTCTGTTTCACCAAATGATGCAGCGTGTACGTCTTTGACTCCTTGGTTGTGGATTAGGGGAATGATGAGGGTGTGTGAAAAATGAAGATGACCGAAAGAGGAGGAGGAGGAGGAGGTGCTGCTGGTGTGGCTACTTCTCCCCTGGATAGGGAAGTAATTGGGCTTCAGCAAAGCTCAAAAACTCTTTCTCATACACATTCTGGGTTAATATTTAACATATATGACGTTTTCACAGTCCATCTGTGTCTCTTATCTCTCCTCATGTGTTAATTCTCCACCTCTGTGACTTTGATGCTGCTCAGAGCAGACTTACTTTCCCTTTCAATTCCCCACCTATACCCGAACCTTAAAACGCATATTCATTTTGAAAGTCGATGACGTATATCGTGATGGCTTACTTTTTTTTTTGTCCCCACAGAAAACATTAGTGCCCTCCCCTCTTTCCACCACAACTACCACGCACACTCAGAAACACACACCAAACATTATTACTTGTTATATGAGCTGAACATACACACACTAATCACGCACTAGGGAGCCGGGCTTTCAACGGATTCTAGAAAATGTCTTGTTGAAAACACTGGACGTGGAAAGTTACGAGAGTATCATCGTTGGGTTTATTCAAGATGTGTTTGAGCATCACGTACACACTTTGGATGAGGTAAACGCACTTACAGCTTGTTAATATTTCAGACCCTAAACACCAACAAGCCAGAGGAATACCAAAGGTCTGAAAGAGGAACTAGAGAACATAGGAGCACCAGGGGCTGTCCCTCCCCCCAAAACAAGGGGCTTCAACAGATTCCAGGAACAACATCCGAGATCTCGGGTGCAGTCCTAGAAACCCTCGGCAGAACCATCAAACTCCCACGCTTCTCTGACTCAAGAGACCTCCCATACACGCACACACACACACACACACACACACACACACACAAACATATATCTATGTCAGACAGTCAAACTTTCATTTAATACACAGCAGATGACCTGAGGTGATCTTTCCATCTCTTAAAACTCACACATTTATTGTGTTTATTGTACAAAACTCTTTTAGACTCTTTCCATTTTAAGTTTCTTTGAAGCATAGGCAGTTTTTTTTCATTCCATCATTCCACCCAAGGGACCTGTGTAGGTGTAGTAGAACAATAGAATAGGAGTGTGCACTCACTCTCACTCTCTCTCTCTCTGAATTGCCCTGTGATTGGTCAAAGCCTCCCGTGAAGCTACACATTAAGTTGTCAGGCTGTAATCTGAGTCCAGAGGAGGTGCACAAGTGTGGTTCTCTCTCAGATCACTTGATTTACCTTATGCTGACAGGCTATCATCCATCCATCCATTCATCTATCCATCATCTACTGCTTTATCCTGCACATAAGGGTCGCAGGCCTGCTGGTGCCAATCCCAGCTAACATAGGGTGAAAGGCGGGGTCACACCCTGGACAGGTTGCCAGTGGACATGTGGGAGGAAACCAGAGAACCCGGAGAAAATATAATACATTTTAAAAAAAAAATCCTACCTAGTCTATCTTTAATTGTTGGTTCTTGTGATTTATTACGTGTGTGAAAGACGCTTCTTTGCCGTCAGAAGGTGGAAGAAATAACTGAAAGGTCACTTTCACCTTCACTGGACTCTGTCACCACCGTTATTAACGTGAGAAGGGGCCAACTGCCGCACAGGGAGGGACCTGCGTGTTCACCAGCGTGCACATGCGCCGACATGCATGCATTCTTGCACCATCTACCAAAACAAAGAACAGAGAAGCTTGGATCTCAACACACACAGCTGGAGTGTGACCTCATTCTCTGCTCAGGATGCTGTGACGCCACTATACTTTTTTTTACAGAGAAAACAGTTGTTACATCGATGTTTAAACTCTTCTACAAAGTTTGTACGTACAGCATAAGAGGTGGTGTTATGACTTGGCGTTCATTCCTCAGTCAAGAACAAGCATGTTGAAAAGTGGATTTTACAAGCCACTTGGCAAGTGGCAGACAGCCCTGCTCCCTGACTGGTGTCAAACTGTCTTTGCCAACTTTTTTTGCCCGAGTTTGAGCGTAATTGGAATGACAGCACATCAGAGCCAAACAGCCCTTAAGCATGAACAGCCCCCCGAAAAACATCCAGTGCCCACAACATTCCCTGCTCTGAATGTTGCCTTTTCAAATAATAATAATAATAAAAAAAAATCCAACTGCCAGCTCCCCGATCATATGAAAAGCCAAAAACAACACAGGAGACCTGGAGACACAGGAGTCCCATCTGATAAAAAAGCTGAAATTCTTCAATTCACGGAAACATCAAGCAGCGCCGTGCTGTGCCCGCCTGTCTCTGTTTCCTGAGGCGGACGCGCTCAGCAGCTGCACGCTGGAGCTCTGTGACCTTTGCCATCAGGATCAATGGAAGTGACACAGGTATTGATTACACACACACACACACACACACACACACACTGATGAGCCAAGTCGCACAGCTGTATGACAGATCTTTGCATCGGTTAATGAGCTGTAGGAGATGTCATATTAAAGGCTGCCTGCTGTTACTGTTACAGTTAGCTCCTTTCCAGCTGAGGAAAACTGTTCAAGTACTCAGACACACTTTGTTTCGTGATCTACTGCTGTAATTACAGTCACCATACACACACAGACACACAAGTTTGTACTGCTATTCTTCTTAGGAAACTGCATTGATTTCCATTCATTTGGACACCCAAGCCACGACGAACCACAATACAAATGTTAGGCCTAAACTTAACCACTTCCTCAAAAATGAGGTTCTGCCTCATAAGATGTCCAAGATTACCAAAACCCTTCAGATGATGAAATCATGATTAGATAACAAACACTTAAGTGTTTAAGTCTGTCCCCTGACTCCACAGGTTTCATGTGATTATCAAGTCAGGACTTTTGATAAATATTTGATGTCCTCAGAAAACAGAATACGAACAACTCACTGTTTTCAAATTGCCATCACAATTTGTTTTTGTTTTTACATGTTCCGTTTCCTGCCAACGAGAAAATACAATACTCTCTATACTGTATGTGACAAATGTCAGAAACAATTTATATCTTTCAGTTCTCATCCTTGCATTAGATTACACACGTTAATATCTTAATGGGATCTCAATCTTGTTGTGAACCTTTAAATATTGCACTGCAACTCAAATCACAATGACCATACATTTCAGACAAATTGCTATTTGATATTTTTACCGAAATCATTCAGCCCTAATTAACAGAGCTGGTGTTGATGTTGCAGCTATTGATTTTTGAACATTTCTTATGGAAAACATGATGCACATGGAGAAAGGAAATTTGAATCACCTTCTTTTGCATAATATTCAAAAAACAAACAAACACGTGGTTTAAAAAGTCAGGTCACTGTTTTCTGAAATGGGATGAAATGTTCCAAAACAAGAGTCTTGCAGATTGTATAATTACACTATAATAACAGTTGAATTGACTTTGACAGTCTTGGTCTCGCTTGGTTTTTAGAAGACAAGTCTGCACACTCACCTCAGAGGAATTTTGACTGCCAAATATCTGTCGATGGCAATGGCCAGCAGACTGAAGATGGAGCTCTGGGTCAGAACCAGGACAAAACAGGCCAGGAAGAGACATCCATAGAAGTCCAGATCTATGCCGATGCTGATGGTAATGGCAAAGGGGATGGCGAGGCAACCGACCAGAATATCTGCCACAGCCAGAGACACCAGAAAATAGTTGGTGGCGTTCTTCAAAGTGGAGTTGATGGCCACAGCCCAGCAAACCAGTATGTTGCCGGATATGGAGAGAATAGCAATCACTACTTCAATAAAGATATAGAGCTGTGGAAACATCTCAGCAAAGTGTGGTGAAGGACTAAAACCTGCAGCTGTTCACAGAGAAGACGCTCAGCAGCAACACTGTCTCTAACCCCAGAGGAGTAAAGAAGTCTTTCTGCAGTAATCCAGCAGTATTCCACAAGTGTGAGCTGCACAGCCAGCCATCTGCAGGAGAGAAACGGAGTCACGTTTGGCACAAAAGCAGACTCGGATTGTTCTTGCGCCACAGAAAAAAGCGTTTGCATGAAGCAGATACTAAATGTTCTCGCTCACCTTAATAAACGTGCACATTGTTTCTGAAGGTTTTCACAGCGATATAGACGGATCTGTGGAGAGTTCCAGTGGCGCGCGTGTATGTGTGGATCTGCAGCACAGGCACACTGTCACACAACTTCCACGCGACAGCAGTTTTCAAGTGAACGGGGAACCACAAGAGAAAAAAAACAACAGAAGGGTGGGGGGTGTCTGAATTTCACAGATAAGCCACTCCCCAAAGACACACACACACGCACACACAGTGGCAGATAAATGGTGGAATCCCGGGCGAGTGTCACTGGTCCACCGTGCGTAATTACGCGCCGATTAAACAGCATCGAACGACGCCACCACGTGTTTTCTGTGTAATGTAAACACTGTGTCGTGTGAAAAAACACGCAATACAACAGGAGCAGCAGGCACAGAACTCCCACTACACATGGCTGCATCTGTTTTCAGTCAGGCTGATTCTTTTTTTTCCCCACCCCCTTTTTTTTGTCACCCCCTACAACAGGAACTTGTGGGCAAACGCAAGTGCAAATCTCCACTGTGTTGCGCATGAACTTCCGCTCCCGACTGACGCAAATGCAGGGGACCAAGTCATAGAAGAAATTGATGTTTGCATCTGGGAAATCCCCCTCGAGGACACGTCTAGATAGATGGTTATCTCATGGCTTATAAGATGATCACTAAGCTGATCAAACAGACCATCTTAAGAGAATTTACAAAAGTTAGAGCTTATATTCAAACCTTTGTTTGAGCCTTTTCTTATTTCAGTGGATTCACAGTTGTGTCTGAGTATTACATCATGGGCACTTACTGCCCCCTGCAAAGTGTTTGAGAATAAAAGGTGCCAGCCAACATCATTATTCCAAATGTTCAACAGCTCTGACAGAGTGTGAAATGTGTTACCCACACAATAGAGTCGCAGAATAAAAGAGATGAAACATTATGTGCGCAAGTAAGGAAGGAGTGATTGAAAAATAAAACTTAAGACAATCCTTTTATTGAGTCGTATTCATCCAGAACGAGCCTCCCAATCTGACATCTGTGAATATAAAAACTGTGCAGCTCTGTTGACATGTTTCACTCGTCTGGTAAATAAATAAATAACACTTTCATCTTTCAAAGCATCTGTGAATGGAGGCTCGCCTGAACCGCAGCACACTGACAGACGCATATATATATATATATGTAAAAGTTAACATCTCCTTTTATAATTTAACCTGTCATGCAAAAATATGAGCAGCTGCAGTACCACTATAGTGACTTTTCATGGAAAATGTGAAGAAGAAGAAGAAGAAGAAAAAAAACAGATTTAGTCCATCCTTAATGTTGTAACACATTGCAACACAAACAAAACGGAGTGTTTCTTTAAAATTGTTTCTACAAAACTATTCAGCAGCTTTACTGGTATTAGATCGATTTAGCGTTGTATCACAGATGTCAGCTGGCCAAACCGAGAGACAACAAGAAAAGGAAAAGCAAATCTTTAGATCAACTCGAAGCCAAATACTCTCTCCTCCCCCGGAAACGAAAACCTCATGAGAAGTGTGGTGATTTTCATCAAACACAAACTAAAAGTTAGATTCACACCCGTTTCCTTACCACTGTGTGGTGTTAAAGGAAAAGGGAAGACACACCGAGACGGAACACCACACTTAAACCATGCATAGACAGTCTTTCTTGTAAAGGTTGTGTTTTGGCAGAAGATTTGGCACAAAGGTCAGTCCTAATTCACAGAGCATCTGATTCATAAACAGCTATTATAATAATAATAATAATAATAATAATAATAATAAGTCTTGGCAGCAAAAAAACATCTTTTCATTTTCATGCACTTTTTTAATAACCTTAAAAAAGCCTAAAGGGATGAATTTGAATGAGACTGTACCAGTATTGATCATTTCTCAGTTGTGCTGCACACAGCTAAAAAAGGATTGGATAGTATTTGGCATCACTCTTCCCTTTGTTTTTAAATCAGATGCTTGAAACTCGTAAAGGTGAACAATCTGCTGACGCATTAACACACAACACGGCAACTTCATGACAGTAAGACAGTCCCGTCTCTGGTGTCCGACATGAGGAAGTGGCAGCGTTTTGCTTGTCTTGCTTTGTCTGGAAAGGTGAACGCGGGTTTGACAGACTGAGTGGAAAAGTGCTGCAGTGCCTCCAGTCGTCGGTGGGCACATGTCTTCCTCCTCCTCCTCCTCCTCCTCCTCACGGCTCATGTTTCAAAGTACTTGTAGATCTGAGAGACGTACTGCATGACACTCTGCCAGTCCGGCCTGTCGGTCTTCATCAGCTCCTCGATGTCCTGTTTGGAACAAAGTTTGTGGTGAGTGATGGCATTTCACGGATCAGATCCATTCACGGCACCAACTGATTCATTAAAACAAATATACTTTTCAGTTTTTACAGTGTGTGATCACACGGTGAGTGATGAGTAATATTCTTTACACATCACCCACTGAAGTTGCATCACCCATAGAAATGTCATATGAGAGAAGTGAAGATCTCTGTGCTTCGGGGGTGGAGTGGCTCAATGGTTAAGACCCTACCTTGTATACCAAAGACATCATGGTCGCAAGTTCGATTCCACCCCTGGCTAATTGTACTTGATTCCATTGTGAGTCGCTTGGATAAAAGCGCCTGCTAAATGACATGTAATGTAATGCTTTGGAAAAGCAAATAAAAAAAAATGGAATGGGATTGTTTTTCATTTCTAAATAAGAGTGAATGTTTGTCTGTGTATGTTTGCTCTGTGATATGCTGGTGACCGTTCTCGGGTGGAGTCTGCCTCTGTGTATGAGTCATGAATTTCTAAATGAATTTTACTATTTTACAAATAAGTTACATCATTTCAAGTCTGTTATTTTCTCTCTCTCTCTCTCTCTCTCTCTCTCTCTCTCTCTCTCTCTCTCTCTCTCTCTCTCTCTCTCGCTCTCTCTCTCTCTCTCTAACCACACATGTTTATGAGCTTACTTATTTCCATGCCTACAGATTTGCATATATATGTGGTTGGGATTTGATTGCCGGCTGAACCTTTGTCTGAAATGAGGAAGATATTACCATTTCCTGGTTATGGATGAATGTCTGCAGTATAATGTTTGTGTCATTTTTCTGTGAACAGGAGCGAGGACACATTACAGTATTTGTCCGCCATGTCCTCCATCCGAGCAGGTGTCGGTGTCGTATTCATCCAGAACGAGCCTCCCAGTGAGTCTACTCCTCGTGCCACGTTCTTCCCTTGTCTTTCTTGACTTCCCTTCCCTTGCACCCGTCAGCCACTCTCCTGCGGTGTAACTACTCAAGCTCTACATCCACTCAGTAGTAAAGTGACCTCTCAGCGACTGAGTATCTTTTAAGTTCTGGATTCTCCAGTGAATTTCCTCATGCTTATGATAAACTTCTGTGTCTCTTGTTGACTCTCCTTGCATGACATGATTTCCTTGGACAAGGACATCCTTGTTTATCCAGTCACCTGCTCGCTTTCTATATTTCCTCCTCACCCAACCTCCTTCCTGCTAAGAGGTAAACACCAACTAGAACAGAGCGACCCGGAAGATTCAGATTCATTCCACTAAGCCGCAGCATCCCAGAGCATTCAGGTGGGTTAACGTGGCAAAAATGTTGTGCCCACTCTTGTGTCAGCTCTGGTGTCACCAAGCTCGGGGGACAGATCATGTCTCCCTGCAGCCTGATGCAGCTGTTCACCGGCTCCACTCTCCCAGGAACCTCGCACCCCCTCACTGTGAAACGCTATTCCAGTAAGGCCTGTGAACATTTTCTTTTCCAGTGCATCCAGTGTGCATTTCAATCTAACACCCATGATAAAGATGAGTCTTGTGTAGTTTTCATGGAGTAATACGTCCAGGACGAGTCCCCTCCTCTTCTCCCCTGGGAACAGTTTATTTCCCTTTGTTAAGAAAAAAGACAAATCACTCCCTGTATTGACTGCAGACGCATTAAAGACAAATGTCCTCTCCCTTTAAGCCTTTGAGCCCCTTCTCACTACAGTGTGTGATCACACGGTGAGGGATGAGTAATATTCTTTACACCACTCTCTAAGTGGTGTCCCTGTAACACATTTGCACACCTCTGGAATATCTGCTCAGACTCAGAAATGCATCAACGACGCACAGGAGTCAAAAATTATTATTAACATGCAAATAAGCATGTGAAAAACATGCAAATGATGTGCAAATAAATGCTCAAATATTTATATATATCCCCCTTTGTGTTTGGCTGTATTGAGTGAGTAAAACGTTTGAGTACCAGCTCATTATTGTTAGTCCCTGAATTCAACTGTTTCTTCCTGTGATACAAATTATTATTTTTTTGTTCCCGATCATTTATCCACATAATCGCATCACGCTTGATGGGCATACAGTCTCTGTTTCTTTCAGAGCTTCCTGTTAAAATTGAGTTTTTTCCCTGTCCACTGACGCCTAGAGCTTGCTCATCGTGTGTGATGAGCACGATTGGACCGTTAAGCACAATGGGACATTTGCTATATAAATAAAATCATCTTTCGTGGTATTATTATTATTATTATTATTACAACAGAGGCTGCATTGAAATTCATCTCTGAATTAGTCACACATGTGTTGTTTACTCAAATCACACTTTACTGTGCGATCGTAAAAAGGCTCGTGACGTGGTTCTTCCTTGGCTACCAAACGTAGGACCTGAAAATGGAGCTCATGACAGTCTGGAGAATGTTTGTTCCCAATCAACAATCAACAGTGGAATGAGAGGCATGACCACATCTCCAACATCTGTTGTCCTTAGACGCCATTTAGACCCATTTATTTCCAGCAGAAGTTTTAATTTTGTGTTTCTGGACATTTTGATTATTCTGTCAGTAACTAAAGGAAACTAACTCTCTAACTCGAAGCTGAGAAATGTGTGTTTCATGTCCTCCTTAGAATGAATTATTGAGCAAGAGTAGATGAAGCCCTAACTAATCAAGGTTCTAACATTTCCTCGCCTTCACCACCACCTATGCTGATCTTCTTTGTTCCATGAGTTTCAGTTGTGGCTGCACCGTGTCCCTCGGAAGTTGAGACACGTTGTGGTAGCGTCGGCCGATCAAATCACGTCATGCAAATATTCCGACACAGGCGCCGGCTAATTAAATCACATTTGTGTGTTTTCCTTAAACACACAAATGTATGGCCATAATACTTTGGGATTTTTCATTAGTTTTAGTTTAGTTATGACTTGTTGGTTTTAAAATGAGTTCGTTTTAAATGTTTTTGTAAATGCTTGGTTTTAGTTTAGTTTTTATTAGTTTTAGTTTTTTGTAATAAGGTGCAACATGCAAAAAGGTGGCATTTTAAAACTGTATTAGGACAAATGAACAACCATCCCTGAATCAAATATAACAATCAACAAGAAAGTAGCCTGAAGTGTAACATGTGCATGATATGGTTAGTGTGGAAGGTAAACATTAAAATAGTCAACAGAATAAAGACACACATGAACATAAATTAAATTGTAAATTATAATAAATAACCCTCATGAGACACATCTACTAACAACATAGCAGAGGTTATGTCTAACTTGCATAGCCTTGTGTCCCAAATTGTAAACAAAAACACAATTCAGTTTCAGTTATTTATCGGGTTTCTAACTCATTTTCAAACTCTAGTTTTTATATTTATTTCAGTCAATCAATCATCAATTTCAGTGATTGTTATTTCGTCAGTGTTCGTTAACTATAATAACCTTGAACACTACACAGCCCCAATGGAGCTCTCAGACCTCTTCCTGTTGCTGATGCAACTCTCACTACGGAGTTCGCCATGAGTGGATTTCTTTCACTGGTTTATCCCATCAGGACATAACACTTCCACTCCCACCGTCACCGTCACCGTCAGCGACCACTTTCATGTTGTCTCTGTCTGCACGTTGTGTCTCTCTCCAAATTGACCTCGGCCTCAGAGACTGCAGACCTTCATGAATCAGAATCATGTTTTACGACTCCGCAGTATCCCTGTGAACATTGTTTTAAACCGAGGGCTACAGTTATAATTCCACGTAGGGACAGCTCTCTGTTAAGTGCCCCCCCCAACTTCTTCCTTTCCCAGGAGGAAGAGGTTGAAGTCTCCCTTGTCAAGATTCATCTGGCTTATTGCCAAGGCCTTCATTCTCACTTTGGCTGCCAGGAATCAACTTTCACTCCCCATCGATGTAACCCAGATCCCCAATACCAACCAGGTCTGTGGCTGTCGTGTCTCGTGTGTTGGCTCCTTGCGTCACTGGTCCTTTTGACGATAATAATAATAGTACATTTTTTTTGTTGACGCCTTTCTCGACACTCAAGGTCACCTTACAATACAAACACACTGACTCCATAATGACCCATCCAACTTTCCCCATGTCTCTGCTCCGTCCCGTCTCCCCCAGTCCTCTAAGATCCAACTGACCCCTCCCCCTAATCATTATTTGTGGCCCCACTTAAATACAAACTATAACACTGAGGGCTGAGGGAGCCAGAGAGACTTTGGGTCCAGGAATTTTGGAATGTTTGCTGCATCCAATTATGTCAGCACGAGCACATAATGGAGAATTAGTAAGACGAAGAGAGGCGGATGTTTAACATGGAAGACGGGTCGCAAGAGTTGAACCCACAGATGTGTAATCCCCCAGCAGATTATTCCACTAAATCCACTCCTTTTTAAAAATAAATTTTTCCTGGAAGTTGCGTGATTAACTTGACTTGGTCAGAATTTAATTGGCAGTGACACATTTATGTATGTGTGTGTTTTTATGGGAATGAAAGAAACTATGACTGAAAGACAGTGACTGTATTAGGGACAAATGATTAGGGAGTGAGGGATTGTTGGGCAGAAGGTTTCATTTTAGTGACGGAAACCATCAAGAAAACAAACGTGTGCTCTCTCTCTCTCTCTCTCTCTGTCTGTCATGACAAATGTAAATGTCAGAGATTCTAAGGACATTTTTTGTCGTTGTGATGTAAACATGTGTTCTTGTTGCATACAGGATGGCAGTCATCCAGGTTTAAGATGACCTGGTTGGCACTTAGTGTACAGGCCTGAGTTTATAAGCCAGAGTCTCTTTCTAACCACATAGTTCTGTGTGAGATGTGAGATTAATGAATACAAATGCTTATCTATTGACAGCCCTAATTATTTCCACTTCATTTTAGCATGATTTGAGTTTATTTATTAGTAGTCCTCAGCCCTGAAATGAATTATTGCGTGGTAAGTGTGAAACACAAATGTGTTCTTCATGTGGAGCATAAAAGTTATAAAAGGAACCTTGACTCTTGACTCATCTAACTATTTGGTTTGTCACGTCTCCAAATCAACTTCACATAATTAATGAGCAGTGGGATGAAGCAGTGTTGTCAAACCAGTCTGAAGTGTTTTGGGTTTGTCGGTCCCTTATGATGACCTGTTATCACGCCAGATGCCCTTTTTGTCTCGTGCCATTATCAGGTTACCAACGTCATCAGCAGCAATTTTCTATCGACTGTATCTCGGTCTTGTTACTTCCCTGAATTTGTATGAAAGAGCAAACAGGAAACATGTTAGTGACAGAACGTTAGATGTCATCGCTGATGTGCGTGTCTGTCAGTTATAGTAGTACTCACTTACTGCATATATGTAGTTAGTATCAACAGAGCTGTCATCGCGCCACTGTCTCCTGTCACAGCTTCTAATATTTGTCCAAGTATGTTTTTAGTGCAGATATTTGATGAGAGAGCAGAGAGGAGGGGGTGGACGCTGGAAAATGAGCTGCATTAGTTGCCTGCTTCTGCAACCTTTTCCAGACTCTTACAACAACAACTTTTTTAATTTTCTTTACTTACTTTTAATCCTAATCCTATTTTCCTTTAAATAATTAATGATTTAGGTTTTAATGTTTTTATCCTTTTGACACTTCTAACCCTGCTCTTTTAACCCTTTAACACCTAAGCCTCAACATGTCTGTTTGGACCTTTTTGTGTGTGCTTATTTTAACCATAAAAGGGCCAGAAAATGCCCTGTGAGTTAAGTGCTTTTGCCCATTTTTCCAGAATAACTTTCAACATCTGGCAGTTATTTACAATTAACTGCATGTTAAAATAGTGTATTAACAATTATAAAATGAAGAAGTTGCACACAAACACGGGATCTTGTGTGTTAAATTTAAAATTTGAACAGCATAACACATATTTAAAATAAAACAAATGTTTGAGTTTTTGTCCAAAAAAAATGGAAACTATGTATTTTTTCCAACTCTGGTGACAAAGATGCAAATTCACTGGAGTGAATAACATGTTGGCTTTGACTTGCAACTTCTCCGTTTTCAGAAACTGATGGAATTTCTCTGATAGCACAAACTGTAATTATGGGTGTTAGGGGTTTATCATTCTGTGTTGAATTGTATCTTACATTTCTGTCTCTGTGATATTTAATATCTATATTTTTTCTGTCTGTCTTCATGGAAATTTCAGCAAATAACATAAAAAAAATCTTCTCAGAAACAAATGACAGACTCAAGCTTTAAGAGGGGAAATTAGAGTCTCATCGCTGAGTGTTCATAAGGTTTGTAAGTGTTTAAGTGTAATTATACAATACTTCTATTTATTTTGTGAATCTGGGGTTATGAAAGGACAATTTGCTGTGGGATTCTCATTGCTTATCTCAGCTCTACCGTGATAATTAATGGATGGACCTGAAAGCGGCATCTATTTCTCATCAGACAAATGATGTCATTGACAAGTTACTCATGATTTACCACCACAGGCTTTTAGCAAACGATTTTATATATGCTGCTGGTAAAACATGGGTTTTCCTTAACAATAACTCGAGTCCAGTATCCCATTATAAAGGGATCAGGGTGCAAAAGAGAACAGGAAACATAGATTCACCAGCAGCTTCACATCAGGGCTGAACAGTGAATTCAAACATACAGATTATGACAAGCACAGGTGAATAAAAAGAAACTTTTATGTTTATTCCAGACAGAAAAGTGTCCAGAGTTTTTCCAACTGTGTCTGTTGCATTAGGTCCTTCAACCACAGAGATACTTTGCAGCTTCACTTGCAGCTTTCCAATGCACTAATATACTTTTATGACCTAGTGCTGTTGTAAAAACAATTATGCTTTTATGTCTTCTCTTTATTCTTGAGTGTTTTCTGTCTGTGTGCTTGACAGCGGCCAGTGTCTTCACAAACTAACCGAGTGAATCAAAGTCAAATTGTCTCTGAATTATGAATGAGGTTCGTTTTTCCCTCTCAGAGTGTTGCAAGATGTTCAGTGTGCAGTGTTGTAAAATAGACTTGAGGAAAATTAGAAGTACAGAGTAAGAGATATGATAGCGTTAAGCTCAAGACTGTCAGGAGGAGAGATGGCCCAGTGAAATGGATGGTTGCAGGGCATCTCTGTTCTGAACCCTCACATGCTCACTGATTAGTGTGTGTGAGTGTGTGTGTGTGTGTGTGTGTGTGTGTGTGTGTGTGTGTGAGTGTGTGTGTGGTCTGTGGCAGTTCAGCTCACCAGGGAGGGTTTGATGCCAATGCTCTCGGCGGCCTGGAAAGCCAGGGTCAGATTCCGGACCTGAAAAAAACAAACAACCCACCGGGTGTTGAAACACGGTTCAAATCCCTGCACCACGTCATCCTGCAGCACCACATGGAGATTCAAACAACAACAACAATATACAACAACAACTTATAAACTCCCAGGGGACCGAGGGAAATGTCTCCTCGAGTCGCTGCTTGTTTGTGCGAGCGTTTCTGTATGTTATAATATGCCCCCGTGTTTATTTGGTATATGTGGAACACTACACAAGACCAAATCCCTCTGTAAAAGCGGACGTGTCTTTCAACCTTACCACACAGGAATTGAATCCCTGCAGAGTTTGCCTAAATTAAACCAATCACAATCACAAGGAACTAACCACTCCATCATTTTACCAGACTGTGAACATGAATATCACGTATCTGTCTGTCTGTCTGAATAACAAATTCTTAATTAGCTGTGAAGGCTGCTGTGTGAAACGAGGGATGAGCCGATTCGACTTTAAGTATCAGTGTCGGTCTGATACTGGACAAAATGACCGGATCGAATATTGAAAGAGAAAAATGTGTTAAAGGGTTAAAAATGTAAATAAAAATCAGCAAGAGTCATAGTTGGGGCTGTTTTTTTCCCCTCTTTACAGGAAAAGAACATTATGTGTTATACACAGCTGATACACACATCTTTCAACATGCTTGAAATAGCTGTAGGTGGTAAATGCAAAAGAATGACTCAATTGGACTGATATCAGTGATATCGGTATCGTGCCATCCCTATGTGAAACAACAGCTTTCCTTAGCTACAACATTGTTGTTCTTCCTCAAAGCATCTGCGATAAACTGTAAAGACGGCCACGGATGGGATTATTGGAAGGAAGGGCAGATTAGAGTGGGAACATTTGGGTGTTTGTGCCTCAGGGGAAAGTCACAGTCAGCTGGTTATGAAAGTAAACGCACTATTTAATTATTCACAGATGGGACGCACATTGTCCCCGTCATCATCCTAACGCTATATTCATTCTCGACCAACACGTCCACGGGTGCACGTCTGCACGACCAACGTAAGATGTGTGAGGCCTGTTCAGAGGTGTTGAAGGAGAGTTCAATGCCTCAAATCCCAAAAGGGAAACCTTAATGTTACTTAAGTTACTGTATATTCCGCCTACAAGTCCATATTACAGAGCTGTCATCAGAGAGCTATAGCAACTGCCGCCCTGTTCACTGCTCGTAAGTCATCTTCTCCTTTTTCTCTTTTATGACTGCACGGGTCACACGTATGTGCCTTCATAAACAAGGTGGAGAAATGACTCCTGGTGAAATGGTCTGAAAGCATTACAGGCTTTTTTTTTTCTCTTCTTCCTCATGGAAAGCATGTATCCATCAGACCTGCAGTACATAAGCATAAGCAAACATTTCCTCTGTTTGCAGGTTTCCACAAACAACGTTTCTGAAGCCACAATCTAGCCAAGTCCTAGAGGTGACAAGAAGAGACTGAACATGCAGTTTCTTTACGATATGCTTTTTTTTAGCCAACAAAGGAATGGAAAAGCATTATCAACTGTTGGCCCGATTCAGTTTGTTAGTCATTTCAAAAACATACTCCCTGAAAGCTCCAGTCTGTAAGATTTAAGGATATAATGGCAGAAACTGAATATACTACCTATAAGCATGTTTCTGCAAGTGTATAATCACTTCAAGTACTGTATATACTTTAGGCATTGAAGAAGCTGCCATCTTGTGCCACCATGTTTCTATAGCAGCCTGAAAGTTACTATGCAAATGAAGTAGAATAAGATCCTTTCTGGTATGTGAAGGAAAAAGAGAGGTGAGCATATAGACCTGTGATTCCCAGAGTGTGGTACTACAGGGGCTCATGAAAGGTCAATCAATCAATAAATATGAGAGAGATATGAGAATAAGAAACACTTATAGGGAATCAAAACAAACCCATGGTGTTTAAATGAAGTGCTATTTTTGTTTTATCTGATCTGGTGGAGCAGGTGTCTCTATATTTGTTGATCCGCCTAATTCTAATTAACCCCGGACAGAACGTAGCCTGTCCCTCGTACCTTCACTTCGTTGTGAAACCTTTCAAGTATTACACGGAGCGCAGCTGTAATCTGCACTGAATTGTTTCACATGAAAACAATAATATATATGAGAATTATTGATCCTCGTCTCGTGTGTGGATCAGAGTCGTGAATTAAGGTTTGGGTGGGCCGAAAGAGAATTTTCAGATTTTAAAGTGGGCCCCAGCACTCTAAAGTTTGGGATTCTTAGGATTTCACACCTCATATTAGGAAGTAAGATCCATCTGTTTGTCACAATCTGTAGTGGAGTATAAAGCAGTAGACAATGCATGAATACACACAATTAAACCTGATGAACACAAATGTACTCTTTTTTTGTATGAGTCTCCACATCATAATTAACACATCTAACTTGTGGTCTATATGACACGATAGGACATTGACAATTTTCTGTAGATTTGCCACCACAAGCTTAGTGCACAAATGGTTTTAGTTTATGTCGTGGCTAAACATGGAGGGGTTTTTCTCACAAAGTCTAAATACTTGCAAGTGCAGGACGCTGGTATTTACTCCCCCATTTCTGAGACACTAATGCTTTCACAAACCAACAAAGTGAAGCAAAGTTAAGTTGTATCTAAATTATGCATTAGGTATTTTTTTCTTGAAGTATCTTGAATACAGTGTTGTAAAAACGTGTGGGCCTGACTGAGTTAGAAACTCAGAGGTCAAACAGTGAGGTCAAGCTCTGAGGGCTTCATAAAAGGTCCCTTTTCAAGCGCAAACACATCGGAATCAGTTTGTGGAGAATATAAACATGATAGAACAAAGTCTATTTCATAATTCATATTTTGCAGATATGACATACATTATTAATGTTTATGACTTCCTAAAATACAATAAAATAAAATAAAATAAAATAAAATAAAATAAAATAAAATAAAATAAAATAAAATAAAATAAAATAAAATAAAATAAAATAAAATAAAATAAAACACATAGAGACAACCACACACCCACGGGCAATTCAGAGTGTCCAATTAACCTCTGCATGTTTTTGGACTGTGGGAAGAAGCCGGAGAACAAACCCCATGCTGAAAGGCCCTTGTTGACCCACATGCAGCTAAATATCCTCATGAACTCATGAAGTTTTTGTGTTAACTCACCCTAATGCACAAGAACGTACTATAGCTGTGTCATCTACACTCTGCAGCGCACGTGAGCCCCTCTGTACAGGCACAAGCCCACAGGAAACCACAGAATTCCCCCATATGGATGTGCTTACATGTGTCATGACCTAGTGACGATGGAAATCAAGTAGCCTATGTAAGAGGGCCTGCGTTTGGACGCAGGGGGTCAGAGGTTATTAGCAGATAATAAATTAAAGTGTGCTTGAAATATGTCGATGTGATGTGTCCCTTTCTGTAAGAATATGGATTTCTGATCAGTTTGCTGATGAAATGTTGTTGACACACAGCCAGCTGTTGACGCTGAATGCAGACATGTATATCGTCATCAGGGTATAAATGTGTCTGTGCGTGTGCAGTAATTCCTGTGGCTTTATACCTTGTCTTGACTGATGAGTTCCTGGTATGGGATGTGGGCAGGAAGATACGTGTGCAGGAGGGCACAGAAAGCCAAGCCGTCGCTCCAGCTGCTGCTGAAGTTGGTCACATCGATATTCTGTGGACAGAGGAAAAAAAGCAGTGATGGCCGAGGGCAAATGGGGAAAAATGAAAGAAAAAAACACACACACATCACAAACTGACCAAAGTCAATATCACATAATGATAATGAGTTGAAAGTACTCCGAAGTTGTGTGGGAGAGCTAATATCCTCTTGACAACACGAGCGGGTCATGAGAAAAGCAATTAGGTCCGAGAACCACAAGAGACAATGTGACCATTAAAATGTAATGTCATGACATGCAACTCTGAGCCTTTCAGAGTCCATTAACGCCTGGTTGTGTTGCCTTTGGTTGCATCTTCTTCTTAGATTCCCTCTCAGCCACCAATTATCTTTCCTCTGTGACAAACATGCACTGCCGCACGTCCAGTCAGCTGTGTTATTGTGCGTGAATGTGTCTCACAGAGAATCGTCACCTCTTGCACTGTACTCTGTGATGATAAGAAAGCTCAGGAGGAACAACTTCCTCCAGGCCATTGTTTGGAGCTGCAGGCTCCTGGCTGGACAGATAAGTTATTTCCAGTGTCTTCCTCCCGTTAGCCCTCTCATGAACTTTAGGAATCAGAGTCATGTGCCTGTGAGGTGTCACAAGCCGTCATATGCTACCCACACTAATATCTATTAGGGCTACAACAATGATTCGATTCATCAATTATTAATGATTCCTTAATTCATCGTCAACTATATTGATCATTGATTATATGGGTAAAGAGTTTTTTTAAAATAAATAAAACAAGCTTTCTGATTTTTCAGCTTAAATGTGAATGGTTCTCATTGCTCCATTTGACAAAAAAATAAATAAATAAAACTGAAGCATTTTGGTTTGTGGACAAAACAAGACATCTGAGAACTTCCTCATTTAGACGTTTGGGAAACACCAATTAACATTTTACAACATTTTCTGACATTTTATGGACCAAATAATCAAGAAAATCATTGACAGATAAATTGATTTCCATTCACCCACTGAAGATTTATTCTTATTCTTATTTTACATAGTTATTGACAAAAAAAGGTGGGTTGAGTCTCTAATATAATGTAGATACTGTATGTTGATTAAAAACATGGAACTGACCAAATTATATTTGTATTATATAATGTCATAATAATAAGTCATAAAGCCATAATAAATACCATTTCTGTCATCTTAAGTCTAATTATTTGTAATATAGCAGAATTTGACCATATGTATAGACAATTCCATTGTTTCTAACATAAATATTCTTCATTAAACGTTAAATGAAAGGTGTAATACAGACAATATACTGTTGTCACAGAATTATGGATTTGATTTATATCGTGACATATATAGATATCGAATCATATAAAAAAGTATACTGTGATAAGATATCAGCCAGCCTGTCATATTACAGCGGTGTCATGATTACATAATTTCATATATCACACCTTTTTTTCCTGTATCTATGATATACAGTATGATTTATTTCTTTTGTATCATTCTGTTGACCTTGAAATTTGATAGATTCGGTACAGAAGTTAATCATGTGGAGTTAGTCTGCTGATTGCATGGCTATGTTGCCACAGTGTAATGAATTAAAACTCCTATATTAAATAATAACACCAAGGACCACAAAGGTGCTAGGCTACCCTCTGTGGGTCATGCACAAACCATCAAGTCCATCTATCCAAGGGTTTTAATGATTACACTCATTAAGTAATTGATAATTAACATTGGCACCAGTGGAAAGGTTAATGTTTGGTTATGTTCAAACAGAATTAGTTAGTAACACGTGCTGTAACAAATCAGAGGTGTTTACATCTGATCCAAATCATAGTTGAAGGTGGAGTGAAAAGCCATGTCTCATTAAAAGGAGGTAATGGCACACATGTTCAGACACTCTCCCAGGAAGTATTATACGACACTGCGATTGGCATTTTGAGAGTTTCAAGGATGAAAAAGAGATGTCCAAGCCCTGGTGCCTGTGTGACCTTCTTGCTCCTGGTCAGTCACTATGAAACTGTTCAGTTGTCATAACCAAAATTGACCCTAAGTGTGAATATGAGAGTGAATGGTTGCCCGTCTCTGTTTGTTGCCCTGCGTTAGACTGGCGACCTGTCCACTACGTACTCTGCCTTTCACCCTATGTCACTTGGGTTTGTCTCCAGCGACCCTCATATGGAGGATACAGCCGTAGAATGAATGTTTGTACACACAAGATAAGCTCCAGCCATTTACTAAAAAGTCTATGGATGCTGCCATGTGTTTGTTTACTGTTTCTCTAAAGCCACTGGTCTTCGTTCCCCCCCAGGGGCACAGCCCTGCTATTTTTAATCCCATAAATCTAATCAGTGACAGATCGACACACGTGACATAAGGTGAATGTAATTAAGTCACCGAGAGAAAAGGAAAAACAACAGGACTGTGGGTCCTAAGAGCAGGAATTAAAAAACATCACTGAAAATACAAAAATATGGTATTTCGGATTGACTTCAAGTTTTTTAAGGACATCCGTTCTCTCATCTTAACATGACATCACTGATATGAAAGTATGCTGTTCAGATTCCACTATATTCAAACCATCGTCAGATGACTGCACACAATGCTGTGGGAACAGTAAGTAGTAAAGTGAGACAACTGAAAACACAAAGAAGCCCCAGTAGTTGAGCAGTTCGACCGAATAAATGCCTCTTGTCCCCTCAGGTCTGATAGTATTGCTTGACAGAGCCTGTTTTAAGCATAAAAATAATGTTACACTATTTCTCTTCCCAAATACCAAAGGGATGTAAAACAATAACATCAACAAGAACAAACCGTCTACCTGAATGAGCGCAAACAAGCCTGTCAATATGAAGGATGGGACTGCCTCATTTTGGAGAGGTGTCCGATGTCAGTGAACATGAATGACGCGTTTATCTCATTTCAAAGAGAAACAAATGCTAACATCGCGCAGCTTTGGGATTTTATGCACTTTGAGTTGCCTCTGAGATGACAAACATGTTTATTTTTAATGTAAAAGTAGTTACAGCTAATATTGTGGTGGTGCAAAGGACAGGTATGACCAAAACTTTTTTATTACTAGTTATTTTATTATTATTTAAATGCACTTTTTTTGCACACAACGTGGCCCAACTGAGTTAGTAATTGAATAGTCCTGCCCTAAAAGCTTTTAACACTCAGAAACATATTCATATGTCACCACAGTACACTACTTCCTTTGTCCAGTTTAAACAGCTCCACAGTGGCATCACAAATTCTCCCTCTGAATGATGGTTCAGCTTCTCCGCTTTTAGCTTTAGCTTGCAAAATTGCAAAACCTGCTTGTATTATAATCCGTCATTGACAGAATACTTCTGCTGTGACACCCAAGTATCTGCTTGAGTGTGTACCGCTCATCCAAGTACATTTATCATTATGACTTACCGCGTTTTATCATGTTGTCAACTGTAATGATGCTTTGTCATCACTGCAAAAAATTCCCAAATCCTACTGACGCTGCCTTGTTTCTTCTTTACTTAATACAAAATACAACACTTTCTTTTCATGACAGACATGTGATTTACACCAGTGATGACACATAATAGTTGCCTTCCTGCTGCATTCACCCTGACTGTGACTTAACAGGCATTCAGGCAGAAGGGACACGCTAGTCTATTATATTATTTTATGTCATATTTCTTTTAGAACAAAAAAAGTAATTGAATGTCCTGAAAATGTTTGTATTCAGAAACAGAGCCTTTTGAAGTTATTTCAGGTGAAAGCATTACACTTCAAATCACCACCAAAATGTAATAATTTCTTCCTCGGGCCATAATCTACATCTCCAGAATGCTCACAAACAGACAGAAAGAAGAAGAAGACAAAAGCGACCAAAACGGTGACCTCCTTAGGCTGATGTAAAAACCTAGCAAATATATCTTTTCCTACATGTTCCACACCAAACTTTACTTTTTAGTCTAGTGGTCCTGAGACCCGCGGATCTCCTCCTATCTCTACAGAGAAGAGGATGAGAGAAGCTGAAAGCCATCCCTCGTCCCGTCGCACATTCAGCCACAGACTCATCCAACCACAGGCCTCTACGCACTTTGCCTCCTTTGTTCCATTAGCCATCGGACTGCACAACACAAACACAGCTTAGACTTCGACTTTATTATCGTCATTCAAATTGTAAGCCAAACAGTGTGCAAAAGAATGAGGTTACTTATCAGTGGCTCAGAATTTGTGCCGAATAAATAGGTAGGTTAAAAAAAATATGTTTGCACATACTGTATTAAAAAAAGATACCGTCACCTCTATATTTCTTTATTTTGTTCATCGTATATAGTTATTGTATGTAATAAATGATGTGAGCCTGCACGCTACTTCAGGCAGTCAACTCGAGCTGCATTTCTCTATCAATGAGTCATGTGACATCTACATGGGCAAACTAAACCATGTGCTAACATTCAAAACTTGAGTTGTCTGACTGAATTCTAAATTAAATCTTATGGAACCCTCTATTTTGTTTTTGTCTTTTATTACATTTTGCTTCTCATCTCCTGGGACAGCCCACCATCATGTACAGAAGTGGCATCCTCGCTCAGTGTCCTCTCTACCATGTCCTCGTCGTCCTCCTTCAAAGAGTTGAATGCATGTGCAGCAAGAGCTCAATCGGTCACCTTTTCTGACCTCCGGCCACAAACTTATCCACTGTCACTTTGATGTATCTAAACCTGATATGTTCAGTTGCTGATAACGTGCATTTTAAAGGTTTACGTTAAACCAACTGTTAATGTCTAACTTGAGGCATGAGGCAAAAGTCACATTGTCACAGTGGGATCTCAGCAGTCTCATGTGAAAGAAGCCAAATCTTAATCCTGGGATGAGGAACGCTGGAAAAGATAATAAACTGCTCATACTAATGTTTAAACTAACGGTGATAGAATAACAACACCATCTATGGTTACGTTGAACTCCTATTACCCCAGTAAACCCAGGTTTAAACAGGTTTTTGACCATTTAGACTTTGTTCAATCAGTATCTGTTCACTCCAGTCGAATGACTCTGCAGTCCACATGGGTTTTATCGACTTTGGCTCCAACTGCTATCAGTGGGAACTCAGGACGTGCTATAGTTTCCTCTAAGTCTCCTTCATTTTGGGAAGCGATGCAAATTCTAGTGCAACACTACCATGCGCATTCATTTTGCACATGCTAGCCTAGCTGTTAGCCATGAATGTTTGTGGTGATGCATTGGCAGACCACCCGCTGGCAATTTTTAGTAGGCTCAATGGGGTAAAAAAAAAAAGAAGAAATCCCTGGTATCTACTCATTTTAGTGTGAGAGAGGCACACACTATGCATCCATCCATCTTCTACTGCTTTATCTTCCACGGGGGTCACGGGGTGCTGTGCTAATCTCACCTGACAGGGCGATAGGCGGTATGCACCCTGAACAGGTCACTAGTCCATCACAGGGCCACATGGAGACAAACAAACACCCACTCTCACAATCACACTTATGGTCAATTTAGAGTGTCCAATTTACCTAATCCCCATATTGCATGTTTTTGGACTGTGGGAAGAAACCGGAGAACCCTGAGAAAACCCACGCACACACATGGAGAACATACAAACAAAAAGGCTCTTGTTCAGACTAAAGGCAACTTGTAAAAGTCACTTTGCCCATGGCGACCTCTTTTATTGATCTGCAGCACACTCTGCATTTGGCAGAGTGATTGGTCTTGAGAGCTTGGTCATAGCCAGTCTTTGTAATTTTCTTTAATGAGCCAGAGAAACTTGGAATCTGCAATTCCGAGGCATCACATAATCTGCTCTCTCTTGCTCGACGTTACTCGCTCATTGTTCTGCATGGAATCTCATGTCAGCGGCGGAGAGAGAGAGAGATACAGTGTAGAGTGCCCACAACACCGCTAGTAATTACAACTTAACGTTTTTTATATTCACAAACTTTCAAGGATTTCAAGGACCCGTTACTGCTGTGTATTTACATTCACAGAAACAAAGGTTTCAAAGTAATCCCTCATTACATAAAGTCTACATTACATTCTCATCTCTGACTAACAGTAAAAATCGGCATAAGAATGACTGCTCTTGTGTAAAAAAAAGAAGAAAAAAAACCTGGACAAATTCACTTCCATTCACACAGATGCGTCTGACAGAAGTGTTTTTGACGACGTCCTCTGCGTCAGTCCTTTCCTGTCTATTATGTCTGTAGGGTAGACGTGTGCGGTCATGTCAGCTCACATTCCTCTCATAACTGCCGCCTTTCCTCTCTTAGCTGGCTCAGCAGCACCGCACACACCACCGCCGCAACGTGTCTGTGATGCGTGTCTGTGTGGTGTATGTGCACATTAGCACGCATGGACAAACACTCAGGCACACAGAGGGAGTGACAGCGGGTTAGTTTGACCCCAGAGACTCGGACAAAGATAGACAATGACAAATAAGCTGATAATTGAGGTTATGAAGGGCAGTTTTTGTATGTATGTGTGTGTGTGTGGGTGGGAGAGTTTGTGTCCAGATTTTTTTGATTCACAAAACAAAAGGACCACACATTTTCCACTGTTTTGTATCCAATGTTAACTGATTGGATTTTTTCCAAAAGTTTAAAAATGTTTCATTCATAAAGTTTAAAACTACCTTTTCTATAGTACAGTAGTACATAGACTATTTAGTCAAATAAAGTCAACTCTAAAGCACATATAAAAAAAACATCTTTTGCTTATTTTAACCATAAGTGCCAGAAAATGCTTTTGCCCATTTTTTGCCAGAATAACTGGCAGTCATTTACAATTTACTGTGTGTTAAAATAGTCAGTCAGTCATCATCTAACCGCTTTATCCTCCACCAGAGGATCGCGGGGGGTGCTGTGCCAATCTCAGCTACATCGGGCGATAGGCGGGATACACCCTGGACAGTTCGCCAATCCATCGCAGGGCCACACACAGCTAGAGACAAACAACCATTCACGCTCACACTCACTCCTATGGTCAATTTAGAGTGTCCAATTCACCTAATCCCCACATTGCATGTTTTTGGACTGTGGGAGGAAGCCGGAGAACCCGGAGAGAACCCACGCACACACGGGGAGAACATGCAAACTCCATGCAGAAAGGCCCTTGTTCCAACCGGGGCTCGAACCCGGGTCTTCTCGCTGCAAAGCGAAAGTGCTAACCACTACACTGCCGTGTGGCCCGTGTGTTAAAATAGTGTATAATTTAAATATATTGTTTATGGAGAAAAAACATTGTAGTTGTACACGAACACCAGATTTTGCATGTTAAATTTGAAATTTGAACCGTATAACAGTATTTAAATTAAGATTTGTTTTTGTTTTTGACTCAGTGTACAAAACCAGGCCAATAAAATGGAAACTATGCATTTTTTCCAATTCTCTCCTCTGGTGACAAAGACACTTGATTCTCCAGCTTCCTGCAACAGCACCAACATGTGTTTACCATAATAAACATATGTTGGCTTTGATTTGCAACTTCTCCGCTTTCAGAAACTGTTGGACTTTTTTTGATAGCACAAACCATCATGTAATTACGGTAATGCAAAGTGCGCTTGTGCAAATGTGTCATCTGTTAAACGGTAAAAGGAACAGCAACATAAAAGGTATAAAATCAATAAAAATAGAATATAATAAAATAAAATAGTGAAATGGTAAAAACTACATAGAAGTGTCCGGGTTGACTGTTTTTATCCTGAAGTGAAGAGGTGGGTGTTTAAAAGAGATTTCAAATGTTCATTGGTGGGGGCAGGTTTCATTTCACTCGTTCCAAAGTTTAGGGGCAGCTACAGAGAGACATAATCAAACAGCTTACAGCCATTTAAACTTGTAAACTACATCAACCCAAACATTCTAGGGTGATTTGGGCAATTTCAGTTATCATTTTAATTTTTATGTGATATTTAATGACATAATCTGACACTACACTGTGAAAAAATGAGACATTTTCTGCATGATTTTCCAAATATGACCCAAACGGCACACATTCTGTACATGTACTGTATGTAAGCACCACTGTATGTTTGAGCTGTGGGTGAGTTCAGGGCGGGAGAGGATGAGGGTCAGGTGGTGAAGTTTGAGCGGGGAGAAACATGAACGCTAAAACAGCAGTGGACAACAACAGCTCTCTGGGAGCCGGCTCAGAAAAGCAAACACAGCATCAAGCAACAGGAAGTGTCTCGCTCAGCAACAAAAGGCAGAGCCGTCACTTTTTTGGGGGCTTGGAGGGAGAGTGAGAGTATGAGATAGAAGCATTAGACCAAGAGTGATGAGAATCAATGAACCTTTAATGTAAAAAAAAAAAGACCAAGGATATTTATTTATTTATTTATTTATTTAACATCAAGCTAGATTAGAAAGAAACTGCTCGAAATAGTAAAAGTGTTTGAGAGTTAGTCCTTTTTTTGTAGATGTATTTTCTTTTCATTCTTTTCACACATTTTACAAAGTAAACAAAACAAAACTAAATGGTTTAAATGTATATAGCGATTTCTAGTCAAAGCTGCTTTAGACTATCATACAGGGTACTGTATTTATGTGCATCTATCATTTCCTATCCCTCGTCTTTCATAACTGTTCACAGGCTTCACACACAGCCGTCAGGAGCAACGTGGGGTTAAGTGTGTTTGCCCAGGGGCACATATGCATGTAGACTAGCAGAGCTGGGAATCAAACCCACAACCTTCGAGTGGAAAGACGACTCGCTCTACCACCAGTGGTGGAAAGTAATGAATTATATTTACTCACGTTTCTGTAATTGAGTAGGTTTTTAAAATTGTGTATTTTTATTTTTACTTAAGTATGTTTTTTTGGAAGTTCTGTACTTCACTATGTTTTAAATCACATCTGTTACTGAGTGAAACAAATGTTTGCCTGAATTTAAATTAAAAAAAAAAATCCAACAATGGAAACTTTGGCAGTGAATGATGAGGACATGTGACTGATGAGGACATGTGAATGATGAAGACAGGTTAATGATGAGGACAGGTGAATAATGGGGACATGTGAATGATGAAGAGATGTGAATTTATTTTTTTTAATCAAAATAGTGGTATTTTGAGTTGAGTAGAATATTTCAGTACTCTTTCTACCTCTGTGCTCCACTAACAATAATTTCAAATGATTTCTTATATGGTATATGTATAAAGTATGTCAATGGCAATTTCTTGTCCTAAAAACAACAAACAAAAAAGTTCCCACACCGCAGTGTTTCGGTGCTCAGACCCTTCTTTTGGCCTGATGAGGTCTAACCACTGAAACACTGCAGCAATAAATAAGTCCATGCATGTTGGACAGTGGGTGGGATCTTTCTGTTTGCTGTTTTTGCATCTCTGAATAGATGTGCAAATATTGTTTTCTGATTAACAGTCCAAAATCCAAAATCGTAAAAGATATATCTGTACAGTAGAGACGCTGAAATCAGCTAAAGTATTCATTCTAAGATCTGCTGCCCTCAGGAAGAAGATACCATCAGGCAATGAGTTTGCTAAATGAACACTTTACCCTCTCTCTCATCCCCCGCTAACCCCCACACAACTACAATAACTGTGAACTGGACCCACACCACTATCTTGTGCAGTTAGTGATCAAAATGTCTGGTCCTAAAAACCATCTCCAACATATTCACTCTATTGTTCAGGCTGTTCATGTGGCTGCAGCTGCAGAGGACATTCTAGGTCAAAGACACATTGTTTCCTGCCTGGACAATGTCCTCTCCGCGGTAAACCATTTATGAATGGAATTTGCACATGAGCTGGAAATGAGCCGGTCCCTGCTGTACACGTCGCAGACAGCAGCCTAACACCTGAATCAAGAGAAGGCATTGTGTGTTTCTCTGGATGAGTGGCAGGTCGGTAGCAGCCATTATTGCAATATTGAGCTCTCACTTATAGATCAATAAGGTAATAAACACCAAGCAACGATGCTACGTGCTGCTTGGTGCGTAGGATAACAGTGACACACACACATTCACATACACACACACACAAGGTTTGTTAAAAAGTCATCAGTCTAAAGGGGTGACACAGGGTGGGATCAGGCCTGGGAGAGGAAGACAAGTGAGTGATGAAGTCTAAGAGAATCACACCTCCACTGAATGAATAAAGCAGCAGCAGCAAGACAAACAACCAGGAAGGACATGTGAGAAATAAACAACAAACAACTGGAACCATTGGCACTGAATGTTTAACATTTAATTTCACACTTTTTATCATATCATTAATTAGGGTGTCATATTTAGGAGGGTTCATTGGGCCGAAATTATTTGTATGATGACAATCTCAGCTGACATTCAACAACCATTCATACACACACATACAGTACACACACCCTAGCCAGGTAGCAGCTATTAGATCAAGGCAGCAATAGCGTTATTTTTGACGTTAAAGAAGCAGAGAAAACTGTTGTCGGAGGAAACAAGGAAGAGGAAACAACTGTCTGACCAATCGAAAATTCTGAATTTGGTAGATGTGATTTCCTATATTGTGGTGCTTTTTTATGATGGCCAGCTGGAGATGGGCAATACCTAAATTTGCTTTTTGACTTAATGAGATAGTGACTTGCTCACATGCCAAAAATGTTTTGGGGCTCCCCCTCTAAATCAGAATTTTTTGTCATCTTTGGTATGACGATCCTGAGCATTGAACACCGCCCGTCCACTCTAGAGGCAATCACTCTTTTGTGACCTTGACTTTTGACCCATGGATTCTAGTCAATTTTGGAGGAATTGTCCCTCAAGGTGTTCTGTGATCACAAGGATGAGATGTTTACACACGTCGAAACATCTAAGGAATGCGTGGACACGGGCTGGGATGGGGGGCTGTCATAAGCAAAAACAGACTGAAAGTTCAGGCCGACAGGAGATAAAGAAAGGGGCAGCAGGAAAGGTCACAGGGTCAGTGGAGCAGAACAAAGCTGTTTTCCATTGATTCACTGCATCTCAACATATAATGAATTCAGTCCACACGCAGGACAAGATTAAGGGGAGAGTCATTCAGGTCGATCAGCACAGATCTTAATGACACCAGTGCAGGTCCAGTTTGAAATTGTGTGGGTGGTTTATTGGCAGAGCTTGAATTCATTAGCATACGTACGTTTATGTAGTAAGTGTACAACTGCTTAGAATAAACCTTTTATACTATGCACTTAAGGGCGAGGGCCAAGAAAACAGAACCAGAAAACACAAAGAAAGAAAGAAAGAATGAGCTGACATCTTCTTTGATAGAATGAAGGCCACTGAGTAAAGAAAGAGAGAAAGATAAAAGGAGGGCTGAGTGGAGGGGTCTTCTGTTTGATGGTGACATCAAAGTGGCCTCTCTGTAAATACCACAAGAAATTAAGACTTCTTTCTTGTTCAAATTGCTTCAAATGACCATATTTCTATGCTCATTCAATTAGACAGTGCAGCTTTTTTTCCCTTTTCTTGCTATGGAATTAATTTAGCTGCACGTCTCGGTCAAGCCAAGATAATGCAGTCCTGCTTAGCACGTCCACTTACCAAAGGTCATAGGTCACGCAAAGAATTTCTGTTCTCTGCAGATTTAAATGCAGGTCTGATGAAGATGTAAGAATCTGCATTTAAGAATGGCAAATTACTGCAAATGGGAACGTGTATTTTTACATGACATTGCAGTCATTTTCAACTGCAGTGAGAGCTGATGATCAGTTATGGTTAATGCAACATCATTAGAACTTACAGTAACCCCCCCCCCGCGCCGATGTCTGACCCCCATTCCATGCTCGCCTGGAGGTCTATTCCTGTTTCTTCAATGGCTTTTATGTGTGTGTGTGTGTGTGTGTGTGTGTGTCGCATGTCTGTAAGAGAGTTTCCCAGACAAGGCCGGATAAGCTGTGCTCTGTCAGGCCCAGTTGATCCTCATGTTCAGAGCCTTTGCTCATTGTTCCCATCTTGAACAAACAGCGCATTTATTTTTGTTTGGGTTTTTGGTTAATTGAGAGGGGAGGTTTAAAAGTGTCCAGAGCTGTCCTAAATTAAGACATCAAAAAGCCTGATAAATATACAGGAGGAGGCCTGAGTCTTTCACTAACACACTGGAGATTTGAAAAAGCCTTTGCTCAGTGAGTTCTGAAAAAGTGGGAACACAACAGCTGCTTGTGAACACAAGACAACAAGAATACAGTTTATAGCACCTCAAAATGTCTAAATTAAATATCAAAATGATCATGACATATTACATGACAAATTGTCCAGTTGGATTTATGATAAAATGGTGGTAGTCAAGCACAATATTCATTCACCCAGTGTAAAGACACTAAGATGAGAGGGAAAAGGGTAACACATGCATTCACACATGTGTACAGCTATGTGTACATGTGTGCTCATATCTTAAAAAAACAATCTGCCAGAAATTGTAAAAGTGTGGGTTTGAGTTTCAAATCTAGCAGCAGTCCGGCTCTGACGTGCACACCATCCCATGTGAATACTAATTTCCGGTGGGAGGCCCTTTTAGTCTCTCCCACAGGGCAGAGTCAATCGGAGCCAGCTTAAGGTCTTCACTGATCGATCTGTGCTTCCCAGAATCTGAAATTTGAAGTGTGGCAGTGGCTGTCTGTGCTCACGTCTCATCCTCCAGAGAGTTTAACGCAGGTCAGATCCTGCTGCTCCAAGAACTGGTTAAACACACCACTTTGCACATTGCCATTTCCCCCTGAGGTTCAAGGGCTCTTCTCCATGGTGACCGCACGGCTGTCCTGCTCTTGTGTGTGTGTGTGTGTGTGTGTGTTTACACGCATGTCGTTTGCCTTCTTCCCCCTTTCCTGCTTTTTCTCTCATGTGCTGTGGTAGTTGTCACAGTCGAGAGTCCTCCACACACACACACACACACACACACAATAGTGGCTCAGCTGAATGCATGAATTAAGGCACGTAGACCATGGTAAATTATTTGACTGTCACCTGCATGCATTTCAAAAAGAGAAGAGTGCATTTGCAGGGCCACATTACCTCATATAAAACAATGATCAAGATAAAGCGAAGGTTCATGTTGTAATTCCATTGATTACAGTAAACAGACTGTAATCACACAGATTTACTGTGCCCTTGGGAGCTATTTGCACTTAAATTTCAAATAATCCCTCGACGTGCTACCGTTTCCCTTTTTAATTGGCCAACTGTACTGTTTGAAGAAAAAAAGGTCAGACAACAATAGGACTGTAATAACGACTGGCACGAGGCTGACCCTCCCGTTGGCTTTGTTCTCATCCAACACAGCAGCTTTTCGGGCTCGGTGCTGGCAGATGAGCTTGTTTCCCGACTCTACCGTTTGGAAACAAGAGATTAAATGGAAAGTGAACAGCAGTGGTCAAAGCTGCCCTTCCAAAGTGACCATTAATTATGTAGGCTGAAGAGGTCAACATAAATTACAACTGGGAAAGTCTATACTGAAGGGCCAATTAGTGTTGAGACATTACCTCTGTGACCTTAGTTCACAGCAGAGAAGAGAGGGACCGCATGGTAAATGTGGACGTATTGATAAAAGTGAACCTCACTAACCTTTATCAAAGTATTACATGAGCACGACAGAGAAGAGGCGGAGTGGAAAAAGTGAGCGATGGGACGCCCCGGTGCCATCGACGTCACGGAGCTACAAACTGTGTGACAGTGCTGTCAGCGTCTCTGCAGCCGAGACGTGTACTCGGTGGCTTCCAAGTGGACAGAGGGTTCATAACACTTCATAACGCAAAACCGTGACCTTTTTGCCGCACGTATGAAGCTCAACACGTCCTATGACAGTAATCGTTTCCTTTTGTTTGCCACAACACTTAAGTGGACCCTTGTGGGCACATATTTTCTGCTACAGGATGCTTCATTTAGTTTAAATGGATGTTTAAACGAACACATGTCCCTGCTTTCTTGAAAACAGATATCCCTATGGAGATTAGGGGAAGAATGAGAAAGCTCATGAGGCCAATAACAACCATTCTTGAAAAACATCTGCTGAGAGTTCAATGCCAAATGTACAAAATATTTGGCAAATCCCTCTGATTCTGGATTTCAGGGCCTTTGATAAATATCGCAGATGTCACAAAGAGAATGTAACTCATTTACTTTTCATTTGTGCTTGATGTACAGCACCATGTAAAAGTCCAAAGCTTCCAGTGAGTTACTCGTTACTACCAAATAACATGAGAAGAAGAGTAGGTAATGGTCTGTATTTATATCGAGCTTTTCTAGTCTTGATGAGCTGCTTCACAATATAGTTTTGACATTCACCCATTCACACTTCGACAAGTGTCTTGCTCAAGGACACATATAGACTAGCAGAGGCAGGAATTAAACCTACAACCTTCCAGTTGAAAGACAACTCGCCCTACCACCGAGCCACCATGGCTCAATCATTACTCCTCACTTTTTAAAATACTTTTACTTCTAAAACTCAAGTACATTTCATATCAGAAAATGACTTTTGATGCTTAAGTACAGTAAATGTCTTTTACTTTAAGAATTTTACTTAAGTAATATTATAAAACTTCTACCAAAGTCATTTTCTGGTAAGATACTTTAAGGTACTTTATATCAGACTGACAGTTTTTTAAAAGGAAGAAATCTCTGATTAATTGGCGTGTGTGCAAAATAACTACTCGTATTGAAAAGTGCTTTGACCTTCTTTCTTTTCTCATGAATTACTAGTATCTCATTCATTCTTATGCTTTTAATGTAAAGCGACTTTGAGTTTGTGAAAAGTGCCATGTAAATATAATGTACTATTATTATTATTATTATTATTATTATTATCATTGTTGTTATTATTACTATTATTTATTCAATATTCAATATTGTGCACATGAGGAAATGACTAGATAACCGGGTCAGATGGACAGACACAAAGAACAAAACATTCGCTTTGTTTCGTTCATTCTTAACAAAAACCGATACTGATCAGAAAACGATCAATATGATGTATCAATATGTACAATTATGAAAGTCCAGTTGAAAAATTGAAAAATATGCTTTTTTTAAGGTTAACTGGCCAATTGTCTGTGAATCTCCACAGGCTAAGCGCGTGGAGAAAATGCACCAAGGATGAGTGCTCCAATCAGGAGCAGTTCCTCCAGCAGGGGACTGATTATACCATGGACTGAAACTCTCCATGAAGCCAAATCACCTTACTGCATTTCTGATACTCACAAATAATCACACTGGTACCATCGTTAAACCCAGACCGCCATTTGTAATTCCCTTATGGGTTTAAGTTTAAGCTGTGATGAAGACTGACTTATGGTACATTTAATCAAGTATAACGCTTTATACTTAATGCATCCAGAGGGAAACCTAGGGCTTTACTTCATTATATTGATCATTTAATAAATACGGGGATTGACAAATAAAAATGATCATTTATATTGTAGATCGGGTGATATTTATTGTGAAGTAGCTAAGATTAGCTCCACCTTGACCAGCTGGAACATTAAATGTTCATTATCCATTAGCACCTAGTCTTACAAGACCTATTTTTGTTCCTTGGCTTTGAATTTAGCATGAGAGTCACATGGTGTCTGTCTTATAATGTTTCTAAATGACTTTTTATGTTTTTCATTATTCATTTATAATGGTATATAATTGGTAACCTGTTGTTCTTCAAATGTGCCATATAAATAAATTGGATTCATCACTCACTTTATTAGGTACACTTGTTCATTAAGTGACACTGTATGTGTCATGGTTATTGGTGAGTATTTCAAAAACTGCAGATCGATTGGGATTTTCATGCACAACCATCTCTCAGGTTTACAGAGAATCGTTCGTCGTCGTCCCCATAAAAAGGAGAGAGCAAAATGCTTTGTTGATGACAGGTTCAAAATGATAGTAAGGCACCAATAACTATAATAACGTTACAGCCAACTTATGAAGAAGATCCTCTCTGAAAACACAACACTTTGAAGCAGCTACGCAGCAGCAGAATACAGAAAACAGGTGCCACTTTGTGACACTTTATTAGATATAAAGTGCCCAATGCTTTTTTAAATTATATATAATTGAGGCTGCAGAGCAAAATGATATATATATATGTATATGTGTATATATTGTTTTGATCTGGTTCCATTTTTTAATCAAACTGTCAAAGTCGTAATTCTTGCATCGGTCAACGTAATTTTCTGCCTCAGGCTTATTCCTCAGCACTTTGTCTCTAACTGTTGTTGAGCATGATGAGCACCCAGCTGTGGGTGGACATTGGCAAATGCAAATACGGCACCAGTGACCTTGTATCTTAAGGCAATGTCTTTGGACAAACTACAGCTGCCCAATGTCGTGATTTGAGTCATGACAGTTGAGACGTGACTAACATCTAATCAGACACATCATCAGGTCAGCGGCCAGATTATCTCATCCGCTTGGATGTTTCCATCACAGAGAATCTGATGTTTGTGTTTGAACAGCACACACAACGTGTGCCCGTCAAACATCCAAACTGAGGAGCGAGAGGGTGAGTTTAAGTTCACTGCGCAAGGACGAGATAGTCCCCATCCTTACTGCTTCCTGGTAAGAGTTTTAGCATGAGCTAACTGCCATGGTAGCACAAATCTACATAGGCAAATCTCTAATCCCACTGTATTCCTTAAACTAGGTGGGGAGGAGCTAAACCAGGTGATTGTCAGCATCTGGCTCCATAGACACAGGGAACAACATGAAAGCACGGCATGAACAATGGGGCATTCGTTTAAAACAAGACAGGGCTTTATAAATACACATGTGCATAAATCCTGCTATAGTCATTGTTTCCATTACCTCTGCACCACAGTGTATTCATATCTCCAGTGAGACGACAGCCAGGTCAATGGTGCGTCTGCAAACACAGTAATGCCCCCAATGCACTGTAATAGCCCAGTGACGGCTGGGGAAACAATAAATGGAATTACTCGCGAACCTGAGGGCATTCACAGACCAACGCTGCATATGTGCAACATAAAGGGAAGGCGGGGGCAATCATCTCACTTTTAAATGAGAAACCTGAAAAGCACAAACTGTCGGACACGAAGATGAAGAGAGAAACATAGTGTTGGAAATGAATGAAGCCTGCCTCATATTTGAAAGAGGTCTCTGGCCTTTGATCCCTACCGGATAGCCTTCTGTTTTCTTCTGGCACCACTTCAGTAGAGCATTTCGCTTAGATCCTCCATACTCCCGCGCCAGAGCAGCCAAGGGGTCCTTTCTTTCCACACTGTCACCAGGGAGGCACAAACCACAGTCATGCAGAGAAAGACAGCGAGAGAGAGAGAGACAAAAAAAGTTAAGGCAGAGTGCAACGTCTCTGAGAGTCATCACGAGTGTGAGAAATGTGGTATTTGACAACACTGTTAACCTGTTAAATCTCTATTACTTTCTTAACAACATTACATCGTGTACGTTATGATAAATTAGGGCAATTAGGAAAATATGTGAGAAGGTTGTGGGATATTTTGATGAGAGACTTGCGATAAATAAACGCGTAGACATTAAGAAATAAACATGTAAATGCCCCCCTTAAAACAATGTTTGTGCTACTGTCTCACACATTCATACAGTGCATCTATGTGCAGCACGAGTAGACATGTAGACTAGCAGAGCCGGGAATGGAACTCACAACCTGCCAGATGAAAAAGTACTTGCTCTACAACTGAGCTGAGTATACATGAAAATGTATGTATATGTGTATGTATATATAGTCTGCATGACAGCTAACACGTACCATGACGGATGAAATCAGGACGTGTCCTTGTTATAAAGAATTCAATGGACAAAATGAGGAATTCCCAAGGGGGAAACTGAGGAATTCCAAGAATTCCTTAACGCGTGTCCGTCTAACTCCCCAGCTCTATCGCCGCCGCCTCTTCACTACCCTCGCTGGCTTACGCTCAGATGTTCATAAACAGTAACCTGACTGCACTCTGTTATAAATAGAAAAGCAAACACAGGATTGGTTCAACAGATGGGTTCGACGTCTACAGGCACAATTATTTATAGTCTCTCTGGGCTTTGTGCTCACGGTGTGGGAGTTCCTACATGACACGGTAATGCTCTGTGAATGGCAGGTAACATCTGTAGCTGTTAAATTCATTACTCCTTTGTTTCAGTTCCTGTGAGGTCAGAGGCAGCTTGACACGTCCTAACAGTTATTGCACAGTTATTGCCTGTGCAATAACTGTGCAAAAACAAAACTATAACCCTGAAATATAAACGCTTCAGTAGCTAATCCTGAGACACACATTTACACTGACAACTCACAAAGACACACACAAAAGTGCAACGTCTGTAGCTGAATGTAGTCGTTTATAGCCGTGAATAACACGAAAAAACACCAACTATCAATAATATATGACTTTAGAGGGGTTGAGACTGGAAAGACAGGTTTTTGAGTAGCTTATTAAGCTATATTAATATCAACAGTGTGCTGCTTGAAGATGAGGGTGTTGTCCTCTGTGATGGACTTATATCCTGATCGCCTGAAACAACTTTGGTGTCTCACTGTGACAACACATGAACGCACACCTGAGTGCCAAGTCCTCTGGCTGAAGTCGTGCACGGGTCAAACTCATTTCATGATTTTTGAGTGTACATACAGTAGAGAGGAGTGGTCTGTGTTAAATAATGATGACATCATACATTTCTAACGTCATAGTCTCTCAGTTTACGTTACATTAAAATCTAAATTTAATAATAATAGTATATCTCTATTTATAAATAGCAGTCAACAACATCAAAACCTTATAGCAGACTTCAATACAGAATAGAGCTACATGCTGGATTTTAGGGGTTAGAAGTAAAATATTTTTCCTTTATGTGTTATTGTTGTACTATAATATATGGTATTATTTTATGTGACTGTTTTGCAATCATTGTAGTTGAGGCATATCATCTGCTTTATAGTTTTTGTTTTGATGCCGACTCAGAGCATCAAAACAGGAAGAGGCTTCAAATATTTCCACTGGGCTTTCCATCTTCCTTCTTTGTTTTTATCTCTGTCATTTTTGTGTATTTTATTGTGGAAAAATCACATGTGAAATGATTCGACTGTGGAATCATTTGCTCACTGCAACAGAAAACAGGGTGAAGAAGAAGATTTTAGTTCGGAGTAAATCCCACCAATTCACCATGGATTAAAGAGATTACAGTCATTCTTAAGGATGTTGATTTACAGTATGTTTATCGTTACACTTTATCATGCAGCATGAACACAATTTGAAATGAATTCCTGGCTCGATTTGAAGAAGAAAAAGAAATGACAAAAAGAATTTAGTTAAACCCAAAATTAAGTACATAATGTTTAAATCCAGCATTATTACTGTGCTGAATCTTATGTTCTGGCAAACTCTTCGAGAAGTCTGAGGTCTTTAGTTGCTCGACTAAGAAAAAGAATCCTTCCTCTCTCCCTGGAGGTTGACAAATGATAAATGTTCAAGAAAATAATAGGTTGTGTGCATTATGTGCATTGAGACTGAACAGAGAATGGGCCACACTTCCTTCTGCATTTTCCTTATAATGATAAAATAAAGAATATCTATGCTACAGAATGGAGTGGTTGTTAAAGTTTAATGTCTACAGATTGGTTTGTTTCATATAATTTGTAATTTATTTTCTACTCTTGGGATATTTTCTGTGTGTGACATGATAAAAACAAACCCTTTCTCAACTATTTTAAAGGATAATCCCACCTGAGCTTGCTGTTGCCACGGTTGAAGCTGAAGGACGCTGTGCGGCTGCCGAGGGAGATGGGAGTTTTAATAACAGATTCCAGGGAAGGACTCTTCCTCATAAGGCTGTTAGGTTTTATGTCTTCACCACAGCTCTTATCTGGGGAATCCAAGAACACAAAACATGGTGGGAGGTTTGAAAATGCACTCTCTTAAGCACATTAGTCACGCTGCTTGCGTAAAAGTCGAGTCAGACTGCCACCAAAGTTCACAGACAGCTCATTTGACCAAAAGGAAATGACATTCACACAAATTCTAACTTGGGAAATTACAGATTTTTTCAAATCGTCAAGGAAATACCACTGTTTGGTCCAGAAGTCCTGAATGTACCTCTAGTCATCAAAACATGAACGCCACGATCGTCCTCGTCCTCTTCACTTCACTTCACTTTCTCTAGTGACTAATTACTTTAGACATGTCAGGTCTCCTCTTTTCTAAAACTCACAGCGGTAGTTTGGCAGGCTGTCCATTATAGGCAGTGAGCGGGGCTCAATTTTGACCTGGGTCATGATTTCCCCCATAAAAACTGTACTGTTTTACCCCCTGGCTGCTCCTTCTCTAGGGGTCGCCACAGCGGATGACCTTCCTGATGCAACCCTCCCAATTATTTGGGCCACATTTGTGGCTGGGGTTAATTTAGAGTGTCCAATTAACAATGAGCAATGAGGATTGGGTGTCTAGGTCAGGGATACCCCAGGCCTTGACCTGGGACCTTGAAGCAGTTCAGTGCTACATACCGTGAGGACGAGAGAATTCCCCCTGATTGATTCTTTTTTCCAAAGTCTTTGACAGTGGCCGTATGTACGAGTGTCTCTAAAAGGGACAGAAAAGAGAGTAGGGAATCTCATGACATCAGAGACAAACAAACCAGACTTTCTTTTTTTTTTTAATTCATGAGGACAATAAGAGGGTGGATACCTGGATAGGAGAGACGGCAGCAGCAGGGGCGGTGCGGACTGGAATTCCACTCAGCGGGCTTCTTGGTGAGGAATGCATTTGAACTGTGTGACCTGGTCCATCTGTGAGAAAAACAGCAATATGCAAGCACTTATTGATTACCCCGTCTAAGGAGCCCGCGGTATCATTTTTGAGTCAATAATCAGCACACTCATTCAGAGACTTGATAATGAGAAGAAGATGAACAGTGTGTGAAAAAGCCTTTTTGTTCAGATTACAGGAGGCCATGGTTCCTCGAGTGAGAAAGACAAATTAAACAAGTAAAACTGCTCTTTCTAGTGTTGAAAGTGAAAATGAAATATAGAAATTGATTGCATCATGCCTTCAGTATGAGGTACTTAAAAAGCCTCTAGAGAAAAGAGCTATCAACCTTTTGAATACTGGAAGATTTGTAGGTTCATTATGAAATATAGCGGTTGACCAATACAGGTTTTTCTATGGCTGATGCCGATTTTTAGAAACCAAGGCAGCCGATGTCCAATAATTGATGCAGACTGTTTAAATAATTTAACAACACTAATGTCTAACACTCTCTCTCCAATCTATATTTTATGTCTGCACTGCCAGTGCAAGCACATGCATTGTTCTTAATAAAAAAATAATGTATAATTAAATATTAACTGGATGAAACAGATGATTAAAAACAACAAATAAAATAAGTTTTGGCTGGAAAAAAATAATCAAGTTTTAGTGACGCGGCAATATTTATTTAAGCTTCTTTCAACAAAAATGTGCAATTTGTAGTAATTGGCCAATTCATGCTCAATTAAATGGTCTAGAAAAAGAGCCACACAGGAAGGAATCCTATGTGGCTCTTTCTAAGGTTTGTTCCAGGTTGTTTTTTTGTGACTCAATGTGAGGCTCAAAGGATAGAGGGTGTCACTTGTCATACATACATACAGCCCTTCGAGGGCAAACTGTGTTTGTGATGTTGGGCTATAGAAATCAAAGTGACTTGACTTGAATTCAGTTGTTTTACTCAATGAATTCATAATCAATAGCAGTGTTGTTATTGACATTATGTTTGCAGGTGTTTCTAATATTCTGTGCCCTCCCGAGTGTAAATGAGGGGGACAAACATCGATCTACTGTACATGGAATTAGAATAGAGTTGAACCCATCCTTATTAGACACCTGTGATAATCACACACATCTACAACTGGGGAGCATTGGGGTTAGTTATCTTCCTTAGGGGTGACCTAGGATTTTAACTGGCAACCCTGTAGTCACAAGCCCAATTCCTTTCTCTTGGTCATGGGCTTATACACCTACGTGACCTCTTGTTAATTTTATACACTACTGCACATTTTTTGTCAGCAAAAGCAAACCGGACCATATAATACAGTGGTATCATACAATATGCTTTATTATAAGATATGTACCCAACTTATATGATGATAAAACGTCCGTGTGGGTGTTAATTCAGTTTAAATTGAAATAAAAATGTAATTATCTCGATAAGTTCAACACCTGTTATCAAAGCCTGGATAACCTGCCCGACCTGTTAGAGGTCATGTAAGGTCAAAGGGTCCAGCACAGTGGTACAGGACTTTGCTCCAAATAAATGACAGTTACCCACACTGTAAATCTCACCAGCTGTTCTCCTCTATTGTTACACCGTGGCAACAGGATTCCTCGTAAGTGTGTGTGTGTGTGTGGTGAGGTGCTCACTCTGTCCAACTGTATCAAAGGACTTAATGAGGGATTTGACAGTAGCGCCGGGCTCTGAGTCGGCATCTCCAATGGCATCGGTGGGTTTGGTCGGGATCATGGAGATACCACACCAGTGACGGTTGGTATCAGAGTCGGACGCCCTCACCTCGTCACCTTGGGACCTAATAGACAAAATGCACATGGTTGCTGCACAGCACATATATGAGACAGAGACATGTGTACTTTCAAAACTCTCCTTTTGCTTGTCTTCTAACAAGATTACCTCCTGATCAATATATTGAATAGGGCTTAAATAGAAGAAGTGTAAATAGATGATGAGCAGTAGATGATGGATAAGGGTTTGAACACAAAATCTGAGCAATCCAATCATCGAGAAAACCTCCAACCTACCAGCCCTAGTGAACTTTGGACTTATGGCTTCACGGTGAGGGATTTGTCTTTATCAGTGATGAATGAGAAATGAATGACAAGTGAGGAATGTCCGTGTTTAACACTGAACTCAACTCTCCCCCATAGAGCATGGAAACAGAGACACAATCCCAGTTGGACTGGTGTAATTTCATTTATTCATGGATGTAATGAACAAGTCAAACAGATGTACAATATACTTTTCTGCGTTTTTTTTTTGTTTTTTTTTTTACAGGCATGTACACCAGTTGCACGTCTTTCTGAATCTTCAAAGAATAAATTAACGGCACATTCACTGTATTGTTCATTTAAGTATGACAGGTCACGATGTTACCACCCGGTCTTTTTTCTCCATGTTGCTCTCGAGGATGCGGAGCACCACTGTGAACAATATGGCTTCCAATAAATGCTCAAATTGAATATTTGTGATCAAAGACTTGAAGTAAAACCTGAGATCCTGTAATCGTATGCCATTATTCCACAACATTCTGTATTGGCTCAATTATGAAATATATCAAACGTGTGATTAGTGGAAATTGAAGTATATTTACCATTATGAATCATTGGTAAATATGTCAGAAGCCTTCAGTGACCTCTGATGTTCAGATGAGTGAACTTCATCTGTACTTCTATTATTTGTCATTTCAATTCACATCTGCTTTAAGCTTAAAATAACCTGTAGCACAGTCCTCTTGGTCTCTGAGTGAAAACGGACCATCAACCTCATAGTATGTTGATATGACGACACTGAGGTTCAGCTGGCAGTGTTTATGGCAGTTGTAAAGTTTAACTTTGACAGTTCTCTGAAAGTACCAGCATGGGTTACCACAACATTGTTCTGATAACTGTATCTGGCAGCAAGGAATACTACTATACACACACTACTGCAGAATTTCTTTAAATAGACAAACAGACCAGACAGTGTATCCACATGGAAGTCATGTGTTCATCATGGTAATTGTGTGTTCCATCGTGCCATCTCATGGCTAAATATGGCATTGCATTCAATTTCACTAACTACAGGACTATGAATAAAGTGAATTTTTATATTAAAATCATAAATATTTTCAGTAAACTATAAAGGTCAAATTTAAAGTAATTTGACAGATAGAAATAATAAAAGTGCCATCTTGAGTATTATCAAATACAATTTATTAATTCTGCTGCTGTGCTCTTTTCATATATATCCGTCCATTCGCAACAGCACATGCACTTTCTACAGTATTTTCTTAACTCTCTTAAAAAGGCACAAAGCTACTTTGCACAGTATAAAAAGGGAGAGTATCCCAAGCATATGGCATTTTCTCCAATACGACATATGAAAATTACAAACAAAAAGAGTACATTCATAAAGAAAGAAAAACAGAGAAAAGGGTTCCAAAAAGACACGGAGCAATCTGGCTGCTCACTGTGGCTCACAACGAGACTGTTCACAACGTTACATGTTGAATAAAAAGCTAAGAAGTGCGGCAATAACACTGTTTTCACTCGGCGCTGAAGTGGAGGTCACTTCTTTAGTGACCCTCTACTGCAGTCTTGGTTTCAAAAGTGGCTCCGGTGCTTATTCTGAAAAGAAGAAGAAAAATGAAGCTGAACTAAGTGTATTTGGTTATATCAAACATTTGCATGTGCATTTTACTTGTGCAGCAAAACAAGGGCCTTTTCTTCTATACTGTGCTGTCATGAAATGCAGACATCTGGACACTGTTGGACTATTTTAAACTGCTCCATGCAAACCTTATTGGATTAATAAGGTCAACCATTATGTCAAGTGTGATTAAATCACTCAGTGATGACGCTATGCAAATTTATCTGAAGCAGATGATGCATAGCATGAGTTTATTCCAGTCATGCCGTGCAGACCATCCTGCTATTAAATCAAAAAGAGTACGAGGGTTATTCACTGAAAGAACAGCAGGTGGCACCAGATACATCCATGTGAAGGGAGGGCTGAAAGAACCAGGCCAAGCAAATCAATAAAGGGGGTAAAGACAGTCCTAAAGGTGCAGTCAGCCAGCATGTGGGATAACAGACAGAGTCAAACAGGCTGAGAGAGCAACACGAAGCCAAACACAGGTAGGAAGGTCAGTCAGCAGCAGCAGCAGCAGCACACAGGGCAGGGATAGAGGCAGGCTGTCTGAGAGAGGGCTGACAGGGCAGGGAACTCACCTGGACGTTACACAGGGAGGCGTGTCAGAGGGGCATCTTTGACAGAGTCATCACAGGGAGCTGCTGGAGGTGGGGAGCGGCTGTAGCGTAACAGCTAATGTTGGGGAGAGTTTACTGACTGAGCCAAGGTAACTAAAACCAGTAATATATATGTGTATATATATAATGCACTATATTCGCAAGGACTAAAATATGATATCTGAAAGAGAAATATTTGGCTTTAAACCAAATCATACTTTATTTTACACACTAAAACTGCTCTCACTAGACTTGTGAGGAGAAAGAGACTGACTGGCAATGTTTGAAGCAGAAATAAATCAGAAATAATTTGGATTTAGAAAATATACCATGAACGGCCACACAGTTTTAAGGACAGTGTTACAGTGCCATATATCTGAGCAAACTTATACCACAGGTACATGTGTAACCTGTTGTGATAACGAAAAGGGGATAACACTGAAAAAAACACCATGGCATTTCATGCTCAAACACTTAAATACAATTATAGTCACACACAATCACACTAATGAAAGGCCACAGTGCAACAACACTATGAAGGTTTTAAGAGCATGATACATTGGCTTGAGACGCTTTCACTGAAGAGTACAGAGACAACACGTTTACACTGGCTTCAGTGTTGCATAATTGTAACGCAGCAATATCTGTGCATTGAGCGGATCGGCCTTCTCATACAATAACAACATCCTCTAATCAATCCAGTATCGTTTCAGTTTAAAGTTGGAGGTGAAGTACGAGGTTTGAATGTTACTAGAGGGCAGTGGTCAGTGTGGAAGAGGGAGACAGAGAGGGCAGCAGCTTAGAGGAGTAGAGTAAACAGAGGAAAATACCACAGGAGACTGCTCGTTTACCAACAGAGTCTGCCAAATCCCAGGAAGCTAAACTCTAAACCAACAAACATTTAATCTTGTGAAATCCAAGATATGAACTAAATAATGATATTCGACTTAAAAGGAATTTGAGAAAACTCTCTGGAATGAGGGATTCATGAGAGTTAAAATTATGTTTTATTGTCATATTTAGTAGGAAACTGGGCACTAAATGAAGGGTATGGCTAGACTCTGGCAGGTATCTCATCTCCACATTGTGATTGAGAAAGAAACTGCAGCCCGATGCTAAACAAAAGGAGCACAGAGAGGTGCCCAGTCTGATTGTCTGAGTGGTGGCGTATTGTGGAGGAGGTACCTGACTCCCTGCAGGGCCTCTAGGTCGGCAGAAAGCTTTGAGCTGCGATCCTGCTCCTCCTGCAGCTGCCTGCGGAGGGTGCGCAGCTCCTGCTGAGCCTCCACCTTGATGTCATTGGCCACCACTACTGCTGTCTGGAGGTCTGCCTGGAAGCGGCGCCACTCCTCTTTCTCGTCCTAAAGAAACAAGCATATGGATGTACAGGTAAACTAAAGAGGTATCCCTCAACTATCTTAAATACTGCATGTTTGAAGTAGGGATGCATGATACTGGACCTTTTGTCAATATGCTGAAAGATCAGGAGTACCTATTTTGCATACTCAGGTCTCAGCAGATGTAAATATAAATGTGCAAAATAGATTTTAACAAGAAATAACAGTGGGAGAGGGCACACACATTCATTAGCCTGACAGAGCTCTTAGAGGCCAGTTAGTGGTGCCACAGTTCAGTCACCTGAAATTATATTCTGCCTCTATGCTGCCCACTGCTGGAACCAGCTCTGATGGAAATTAAATCTTCTCCAACTCTAACCTGTTAAAAAAAAACCTCTGTTTTCTATCGCTATACTATTTCATAACCCTGTACTAAACCATTACCTGTCTGTCACAAAATTAATATTTTCTTGATATAATTTTTTTCTATTCAAACCATTTTTAAATGTTTAAATATTCATCCTAATTATTTTTGTGTTCTCGTCCTCTACTTATTCTTTAACTATTAAGTGAGCTTGTTTGTGCTTCTTTTATTTCTGTACAGCACATTGAATGACATCTGTAAATAATAATATACTATGGAAATAACATATTCATAGCACATCTTGCCATTGTGCTAACTGTGTACTTAACTCAGAGGATAAAAGTATTCAATATTGGCTGGAGAAAAAATCTCAGAATCCACATGATGTTAGCACCTTTTTTAATAGAAATCTGCGTGAGTAAAACAGTTTTTCAAAGCAATGTTCAGAAATCTGTAGAAGAGAGATAAAATCCCCCAGGGCAAAAAAGAACCAACTCAACACAGGTAAAAGCAGAAAAACACTCTTTGGATTCAGTATGAATCACAAAGGAGAGGGAGAACAACATGTCTTCTTTGGTTTGTGGGAGTCAGCACAAACTGAAAGGAACTGGAGATATCTTTTGGCACTAAGGTAATATATGGAAGTCTATATTTACTGTTGAAAAGGAAAAATCAGTTCCTTGTAAATCAGTTTTTTGGCGGTGTCGCTACAACATTAAATGTTTGTGCTGGATTAAGGTTTGTAATGGGACACACCAACTTCTTGTGAGATTCTGTTTCAAACCTCAAATTTACAGCTTTAATTTAACATTTCCAGCATCCTGTAGGACTCCCCAAATCTGGTGCACTTGATAATGTGAAATAAAAAACAAAACAAAAACAAGACACTATACTCAAGTGATGTTCATGGAAGAATACCATGAAGAAAATTAGTGTTGCCAAAAAATATACACTGGACAGCCTACCTGCATTTTCCACAGTCATACTGGAACAAGACACGGTGGAAAGAATCCTCTGAACAGGCTGAACATTTTGGCAAAAAAGATGGGGGAAAACCAAGCAATAGAACATCACCCTTAACTTACAGTAATACTCCACCAAAAACACATTCTTTGAGTATTTCTAATTCACCCATGAATGGATGAGGGTCACCACACTAGTGAAACATTATCCACATAGCTGTTGATCATCTAGAGTATATAATCATTATATCTTATTATTTTTTTAAGGACCTTGGATCTGATGTCGGGATGGCACAATCCCATGTCGCCTGGTCAAAATACCAACTTGATTGAGCAGTTTATTTCTAATTTAAACCTTTGAAAAGATCTTTTATACATTTATTTTCATCTCAAACAAAAAGAAAAGTCCTAACTATCTTCACAGACTTGTGAAATGATGGAGCTTCATGGGTTTTGCTTGTTGAAGCTTTCTTACCTTCATCTGTCTATTCAAGACTTTCAGCTGTCTCTCTGCTTCAGTTTTCTGCTCCTCCAGCTTTTTAGCGAGATCTGCAATGACAAAATGAATGGTTTCGAAGTCAGGCAGACATTTATGGGTTATAACAAAGCATCCAGACTACTGCACAAAGACTTATTCCATTGCACAAAATAATAGTCTATACCAATGGACTTTGGAGGAGAAAGGAGACTGTAATGGATGATAAATATGAATGCAGTAATGTACCATTACTGATGACAACTGCCATAAGATGCAAAAGACAAACATGAAGAAAGAAGCCTATTAAAACCTTAATAGGAACCTTGTACCTTCGTGAAGGTTATAAATGTCAGTTTGTTTGTATGGGTTAAAGAGCTACTGATTCAACTTCATTAACTACTAATTTGCCCACCTCATTTACATAACTACAGTATACTAAAAATCACTGACGGATTGACTTGTTTACATTATATTTAAGTTCAGTGACATGAACTTACTCTCCATGTCCAGGACAGCTTGGTTGGTGTGACAGTTAATGGCCCTCTGCTGCTCCACCTGGTCCTCCAGTTCAAAGATGGTCTCCTTCAGCTCCTTCACGTGCTTCTCAGCCTGGATCGCAGCATCTTCCAGGGAAGTCAGCTGGCTGCTGAACTCCTGCTCTCTCCTCTCAGCCCACTCCTGAATTTGCTGGCATTTGGCCTCCACCTGTGCATGTATGCACATTAGTATGTTTACAGTGGGTTTAGAGCAGGTTTAGAGAGGGATTAGACAAAGATTCATTAGGGGATCTTTGTCAACTAACATTAACTGTTTGGATCTGAAAACATTGAATAGCTGATACTCCATCATGTTTTCGTCTTAGCTTCCACCACTGTCACTTCAGGTTATTTTACTGTGGCTGGGAAACAGCTTGAGGCACAGACACTTGTCACTGAAAACATGGCTGCAGCTGGGAACACAAGGAAAATATTTTTAGCCACCCAACAAAAGGCTCAACTATTAAAATGTACACCTGCATAAGTCTATGATACCTATTAAGTATTATGTTGTTTTCTTTATCTTGCCATTAGACAGCCTTTTCTGACTGGAATCCATATAGAAAATCTGTGTTTTGAACTCTACTTCTGCTTTTTTTGGGTAGTTTTTTGTCATTTAGGTAAATCCAAAAGAGATGTTTGAAACACTGAATTGAGAAAATAAGACATTTGAATTCAATTTAACTTACATCACTGATTTTCTCTATGGATTTTGGTATTGGGAGTGTGCAGTTCACAACGCAACCTTAACCTGAGCCAGGATTTCAGTAACAACAAGCATTTGTGACTCTAGCTGGGCATACACAGTACAGTCAGTGCTCACTAGATGTCATTACCTCATACAACCACACCTCAAAGAGTCCTGAACTATTATTTTAAAGTTCTGTTTTCGAAACCAACAAAAATGGATAACAATAAAATTAAAAGAAGGCCGTCATGTAAATAAGTACCATGTAAGGAGTCACATGGTAATGTGTGTCACTGTGTGTTTGCGACTGAGCTGTGTGTTTACTACTGAGCTGATGTTAACGTAACATGATGTTTGCAGTCACTCTGAGAGATGACACCATAAAACAGATATCTCTAAGCAGAATATATTAAAAATAAGTACAAGATATACTCTGATGTACTGATTCAGGACACTCTCCAAATGACACCATGTGGCTTTAATACAATAATGTGGTTTCAAGAGGAGTTATGGAGTGGCCTCACCCTCACACCCACGTGGCAGAGGACAGGAATGACTCAGAAGGTCACATACTAGTGTACAACCCTACTGCTGGCACTTTAGTCATACTCCAACAATGACAACAACATAAAGCTGGTGGTGACAACCCTCCCTCAGTGTCCCTGGTGAGTGTGGCGTTGAAAGGGGAAAAACAAAGTTACTACTAAGAACCATATGAGAACAATTTGAGTGAATCCAAGTTGTAATGTAGTGACGAAGAAAAGTACCCAATGACAGCTGTGAATCAGCTGTGCCCAAACCATCATGGAAGAAGATATCACATATTCACATTCAATAGATAATGACTGAGCCAGACTTTCAATAGCAAATCAACTATTCCTGGGTAAAGTAGCAAATAACAATTTCATTTCAATGCTTCTCCTTCAAACGTCTGCATTACATTTTGAAGACTTTCTTCAGGAAATTCCCGAATGCTTTGTCACAGCCCATCTAATAAATTCACAAAGAAAACAAAATGTTTTTTGAACCTAGTCACATAATTCAAGCCATAGTTTTACTTTACAACACTTAGTAAACACAATAGAAGCAACCATGGGGAAATGTTTTAACTGCACAGAGACATTTCGAACCAGAGTACTGTCCATGTAAATGTGAATTATACTTATTAAAAACACTTTGCCTCCAAACATGTTACATTTCATGACACAAACTGATGCTGTCTGTGCTATTCTGAATGAATTGCCTTCTGTGTTTCTCAAAAAGCAAAAACATGGAAACCTGAATTGCATCTATGCATCTGACCTACCTTGGACATTGAGGCTTGCACATGTTCAGTATCAGCCTGGGCCTTTAGCAGCTCCTGTCTCAGCTCTGTCAGCTCCATTTCCAGCCTGTCTCTCTCAGTGTGGGCTGTCTTCAGCAGGCTCTGCAGCTCCGTGCTGTCACTGGCACTTTGCATGGCCTTCAGCTCACCTATCTTTTGTCTCTCAATGTCCACCTGTGCCTTCAGTCTGCTGTTTTCCAGTCGGAGACATTCTGCTGTTACCTTCTGCTCCTCTGCAACCTGTGCTGCCTGACCTACAACTTCCAGCTCCCTGTCCAGCTGGGCTTGCAATCTGTCCACCTCCTCTCTGAGGCAGCGCACCTGGCCCTGAGCCTCCTGGTGCTCCTCCTCCAGAACTCGTAGACTGCCGGTCAGTTGCTGCTGGATGTCCACCAGTTTCTCCCGTTCGAAGTGTGAGCTCTCCACCAGTTCAGCATACCTCTGCTCCAGCTCAGCCAGCCTGGGCCCTTGGCCGCCCAGCTCCTCCTCCCTCTTGGCCTGAGATTGGGCTTGCTCCTGGAGTCGCACAGCCAGCGCCTCATTCTTCTGGGCAAGCACCTCCACGCGTTCCCTTTGCTGTTGGAGTGAGGTCTGCAAGAGACGCTTTTCCTCAGCCAGACGCTCGTTTTCAGCCGTCAGCTCCTGTACCACCTGCTGCTGGTCGGCCAGCTCCTGCAATGTTGCCTGCAGCTCCTCTGCTGTACTGTGGTGGCTTTCCTCCATCTTATGAATCTGTTCAGTTAGGCTCTGCACTTCCCGTCCCTGTGCATTGGTTATGGTCCCTGCTGCAACCATTTCACCGCTTACGCCACTGCTCACTGATTCTGAACATGATGGGATCTTCTCAAACTCGGAGGAGTCAGGTGATGGTGAGTCCTTGGTGATATCAGAGCTGGAGGAAACAGAGGTTTTGAGTGGGCTGGCAGTAGGAGGGGGGCTGTCTTGTTGTGAAGCTGAGGAGTTGGAGTCTGAGGGCAGGCCATTCACCAATGGTTTAGAGGGAGAGCTTGGGCTTGTACTAGAGAGTGGAGAAGCCTCCAAGCAAAGTAGCTTTTCCTTCAGCACCTGGTTCTCCTCTCTGAGTGCTGCCAACTCTCTCTGAAACTTCCCGTTTTTCTCCCTCAGCTCCCCAACCAGAACAAGTGCCTCCATCACTTGTTCCTGCTCTCGATCAACAGCAGTTTCTTGGCGTGGGACAGAGTGAGACGAGGGCGAAGAGGAAGCAGAGGAGGCTTTATCTTTGCAGCGCTGTAACTCCATCCTGAGATTGCTGATTTCCAAGTCTTTAGCCTTAGCCTCAGCCAGCAGCTCCTTCACCTGGCACTCTAGAAGGCCCTTTTCCTGGCCCTCCGCATCTCCACGGGACTTAGTTAAAGAACGCGTCTTTGACAGGTTAGAGAGGCTGGAAGTACTGGTGCTGGAAACCATTCTCTTCGTGGAGGAGCTCCGCAGCTGGTCCTTCAGAGAGATGCGGTCTCTTGTTATGGAGGAAGGGATTTCTCTAGGGGCTGGAATACCAGACTTCTTGGCTGCTTGAACACCTGAACAAAACAGAAGAATATATTGTAACAATATGGAGGTATTTGAGATCCATCCATCCATGTCTACCACTTTATCCTCCCCATGAGGTTCATGGGGTTGCTAGTGCCAAACCCAGCTGACATAGGGAGAAAGGCAGGATACATCCTGGACAGGTCTATTTGAAATTCAATGAAATCCAAATGTATATCAGTTTGTTTACATTGGTGGTTGTGGGGTTGCTTTATTTTTATTTTTCTGTTCTGTAAAGACTGTTTTTAGAAATTTTTCTAATGCATGTTGGAAAGATTAATTATTGAATTATTGAATCATTATTGCACATACAATAATGATTTCACATTCCCTATTCCCCATTCCCTCCTCTCTCTGCTCCACATGCAACCATAAATCAACTAAGTAAAGTATACTCACACTGAGCTGAAGTTAAACAAAGGCTCTTAATTAGGTGGATGAATAAAATTGTTTTTTTTTTTTGTTTCCATTCAAATCCATCCACATGAATTGGAAATGTGTTGCCAGTATTGATTCAACACAGATTGCAGTTTCCTGTCAGTAAATTCACGACTCAGTACATTAACAGGCTTGACACCGTAAAAGGGAAGGTTAATAGAATCAGCTTACAGTACAGATGTTCTGTAACCATACATTTTGTTCCCATCGTACAAAGACACTGAATGAATGGACAATGTGTCACATTCAGACACTTACTCAGCAGTTTCATGTTGCTGGTCACTGTACCCTATTCACATATTCTCTGGACAACAGAGTGCCTGCCTGGTACTGTCTGTGGTCATTCATTGTCTCAGCAGAGCTTAATTGTGGCATTTCAAAAGGCATCAGTGTGGGCCTGTGGTGCAAGCCTTTTCCAGACGCTTCAAAAATATGGAGTATTTCTTTTCTTTTTTTCTGTTTTGTTTTCAAATCATCAGCAAACTGCGCTGCTGGCACAGGGGATGGTTTGTTTCAAAGGATGACAAAGGTCCCAGTGCATGTGGCGCGTTCATGCACAGAGCAGCCTGAGTGGTGCACAGACAAAGACAGCACTGTCTCTCTCATCATAATCAAGCCCACAGTGCAGAGGCTAGACAGGCGGCCTGTGTGAGGAGATAGACAGCATATCACTCGGAGCAATGTGTGGACACACTTGTAGTACAAACACCCGCACAAATGGCCTAGATTGGAATGGAAATACTGTACCCGTGTGGGGTTTCTTTAAGTACTCGGCCATTGATGGGCAATTTGCAAAGACTATCCCACTATTGAATAAACTGGCTACTGTGTCAGAAGCTGCCAACACTGGCACTATTTCTGGGGAACAAAGCCCTTTAACATTCCCAGAGTGTGCAGCTGTGGTCGAGAAAGGCAGGTGCTGAAAAAAAAGCATTACTGGTGAAAATGGAAAATCACACCTGTACCGAGTCAAAACAAAACTCACATTGACTTTTTAACGAAAAAAAAAACAAAACTAGATGCAATAAAACAAAGACTCAGAGACTCAGGTCCACAGCTCTGAACGTCACTGAGATTAGACTCCTGGTTAAAAGCACTTCATTCCAATCAGATAAATTTACTGCTGCACAGGCCTGTACATCACAAAAGTCCAGTTCAAAATCTTCAGTCTTCATTCTCTGTACTACACCGAGGATGAATCCATGACTGACAGATTGAGGACAGCATGCACTTCTAAACCCTGCACTGTCATATGGAAATTTTTTACACTAAGTCAGCAGTGCGTAGTGAAATGATTATTCACTATGTGCTACTACAGGAAACACATGCAGAAAATGAGAGAAAATGCAGAACAGCTCATGCATTTCTAAGGGACTCCAAGTGTCATTATCATTAAAGGTGGCAACAAAGAGAGCAACAATAGGTCCTTCAAAGAAAGAGAGAGAAATACAAGTCAAATGTGATTAAGACCAGTCTATTCCCATGAGGATCAGTGATGTCAGGACTGGGACTGTAGTGCAGCATTTTCATATTGTGTTTTCCCCTTAGCTTCTAATGAATATAACCCAGATGGAGCACATGAACTCACTCATCTTCAGATCGCCCACCTCTTTAACCATGACATCAGCACCGCTGCTTCATGTGCACAGTGAAATGACTCTAGATGCCAGGAGCCAACACATGCACAACAGCAAGATTCTGGAGACTTACTGGACTAGTATGTCAGAAAATTAAAGAAGATCCGCATTGGACACGAACACCTTAATGCAGAGCCTTTGCAGGCCAACACAGGCACAGAAGATATCCATCTTTCTTCGATTAAGTATTACATATCCATTCAACCACCATTGTGTCTTTAAGAATAAATCATTTTAGCCACAAATGTTAAATTATTCAAAATGCAAACACATTGAAAATGACTTCAGTTAAAATTAAATGAAGATTTGATCATGCATTTTCTCAACAGAGAACAAGTTATTTTTGAGAAATATGCTGTCGGTGTGTGGCAACAAATCTAGGTTTTATTAATCAAATAGAATATAACCAACACCCAGATGGTTAAGAGGTTTAATTTATTGGTGCTAGGCATGCTCAGGCTCAAAATCATTTATAGTTACCTCTAGGAAGCACTAAATCTGTGAAAAGGAGTTGAATGGGCAGTTAAATGGCTCACTGAGGAGCTTTTACCTTCTGGCAGGGAATAAATACTCGTACAGTCTGCACGAGCATGCTATTACTGATAGCAATGTGCAAACACTGTGAATCACTGGCTTAGAAGAAAATCATTGTCATTTTTTTTTTATTTAGAAGATGGGGTGTTACACCCCATCTTCTTACATACTAAAAGAAAGTAATTGCTAAATTGTTATAACAAGGATCTTAAAATATAATGTTTTAATATATCCTGTCTAGGAAGACTGAAAGAACATTGTTTTGTTGTTTATAACTAATGAACCAATTGTATAACACAGACTGACTTCATTTCTATCATGAAAAGTCAGCTCCCTGATCACAGTAGTGCACAATGTTGGCGTCTTTCTCTCTAATGAAGATATCGCTTTCAAACCCCCAGCAGCAGCAGCAGCTTTGTGGCTGGATGTTGTCCAGCACCAGCCACTTAACTGCAGCCAGCCTGGGCCGAGTCTTCAATTTACAGAACAAGAAGGTTACGGTTGAGGAGTCACAATGATTTAATGACTGCAGGTAGTCAAGTGTCAGAGAGCTGGCACCTGAAGCGACACACAGCATTGTCACCACAAACCAGAATTTCCCACCACTGCTTCTTTGGTCTGTTCTCTGCTTCTCCTCCTTCTACTTTCACAAAATGTAGTTTGCATTTTTTTCCATTCAGGTGGAAGTGGAGAGAGGGGACAGAAAAGCCAGTCTCTGGTCTTCCTGTTGTCCAACTGTCCGGGCATGAAATAGGTCAACAGGCGCCTATCGGCCTGTTGCGTTGACTCACAGGCATTCCTTTCCTCTTACTGGAGTGGAAGATAGACAGAACAGAGTCTCAATGACAGCTACAGTGGCTGAGCAGAGATTAGCCTTGATGCATTGTAAACTGCATCGCAACAGTCCGATGTGACACTGAAAACCTCTAAACCAACACTGGTTGTCTCTGAATAGAAGGTTATGCTTCTGTTACCTGTGTTAGTCTGTTGCTATGCCAGCAGGTTTGTGTCAAAAGTACTAATATGAATTGATTAAAGGCAGCTCATGGAATATTTTCCTCTCTGTAAAAGTTGAGTTCAAACTTTCATGAATAAAAGACAAACCTGAGGCAAGACTTTCTAAAAGACTCTTTCTATAGAGTCTCACAGTATTTGTGTTGAGGTTGTTCAACAATTAAAGTCAGGAGAGTATTTCTTTCTTTGGTGATATACAAGATGTTGTTAAGTATAATTAATGGTTCATTGATAACTAAATTCATTACATCACATATCATTCAGCAGACGCTTTTATCCAAAGCAACTTACAAGGGAATTGAGTACAACCTGCCAGGGGTGGAGTTGAACTTGCGACCATGAAGTCTTTGCACACAGTCTTAACTTTTTTAGTTGAATATGTTCTGGCTTAATATTGCTTAATATCTGTAGTTTGTGGAACAAACTAAACATTTTTTTGGGGCGATAGGAAAACAGCTACAGTATGAACATTTTACACTGCTTTCTGCATTTTTTGGACAAAACAACTAATCAATCAGGAAAATAAATGACACATTAATGGATGATGAAAATAGCAGGTGTGGCCCTAATGGACACTTTCTGCACTTATATTTTTTTGTCTTCAGATTCTGAGCTTTGGTGCAGTTAACTTGAAAGCAAGGCGGATGGAAGGACTGAGCGCTATATTTAGGAAAAGGCTGGAGATCATGAAAATAGAGTGGGAGGACTGTTTGAAGTTTTAGTATAGTGACAATCTTACACTGCTGTATCTCTCTTGTCAGCACGTCAAAAGACAGCTGGCAAACCTTACACAATGTCTTTAAAAAAAGGATGTACAGTATGCAAGACTCCCTGTGTGTTTAAGCTGCTCGTCTTTGCCTGAAAGGTAAACAGCTCTGTGCTTCCTCTGCAGCCCAACAGGAAAGAGCAGCATGACTACTGCCATGCCACATAGTGCCACTTAGCTACTTTAATCATATATTGATTTTTTTTAACATGTCAGGCATGGCCTTTTAACAAATGTAGGGCAGGAAGTAGTAAGTTAGGAACTAACAATTCTTTTCAAAATCAATTCATCTGTTGATTGTTTTCTCGATTACATGAGTAACTGTTTGGTCCATAAAAAGTCAGAAAATGTTGACACACGTAAGTCTTTCCAAATGATGATGTTACATGGAACAAAGAAACCAGAAAATATTCAAATACAATATATTGAATATAAATATATTTAATATAACTTGTTTTAATAAAAAAAAAACCCTCAAACCAATTATCAAAATAGTCGATGATTAATCAAGTAATTGTTTTAGCCCTAAACACAATAGCCTCCTGTTATTAACCGAATACAGCGATATCCAATAATGAGGCTAACATAGTAAATTGAGTTTTACATGACTTTACATGAGATAACTGTGTGAAATAGGTAAAAGGTTGAAACTAGTATTAGGAAATGAAACCTGAAACTCCTGATGATTTCTGTCCTGGCAGCATACCGTAAAAATAAATATTACTGTAGAGTAAATATGTCCGCTTTGTCCAGAAAAGAAAATACAAGATTTACTTCCCTGCGCTGACCATAAAAAAGAATATAAAAGCACATTCTGTGGGAACATTAAGCTGCGTAGTGGAGAGGGTTTTGTACCAATGTTAAAAAAAAAAAAAGACAAAAGCAAACATTAACTCCAAATCTCCACCAGCAAATTGGTCCTGTGGCTTCTTTTCCATTGATGCACAGTTTAAAGATGCAACCTCCAGTCTCAAATACTAAATAAGGCAAAGTAAAGTCTTGCAGTTGAAGTGCAATTCTGTTAGGTGAACTGTGACATTGTCATGGGAGTTCATCAAAATTAATTTGATGCTCAGGTTATGGTTTCCAGTGACACAAACAGGATAATTAACCAGCACATGCTTTTCTCTGCAAACAGTGGCTGGTGTGTTTACTGTACCAACTGCTCACTGCCATGGAAAGTCTGACTGAGGTAACTTCCTCATCATGTTCAGGCTGTCAGAAGTTGGACATGCTTGTTTCCTCATGCTGAATCCCTGCCCATCATCAATTTCCTCTGATAAGGTGTCAAGGTGGCACAATAATCTACGCACTTCCACATTCTTTGGCTTGTTGCTCACTGTGGTGTCCCGGTAAGCTCTGAGGAGCAGCAGTCACCGTGCAAAATGAATCACTAGTTTGTCAGACATTAGTTTAATGACAGCAATTGAATAAACTACCCATAAGTATGTCTGTATTAGTGTTTGTACAGTATAATCCCTGTACAATAAGCAACATCAAGCGTGAATGGATCAACCAATCAGAGCAAGGAGCCACTTTGACGTGGCAGTTTTATATGCAAACTAAGAATTACAACAGTCTTCCTGGTAAGCAAATGCCACAGTAGTTTCCTGACATGCGTGGGAAAGGGAGGGGTGAGTGGATAAACTCACCATTAAAAGTCACTAATTCTTACACACTAGAACTTTAAAAGATTTGCAAATCAAAGTGGAATATCTGTCAGAAAAACAGCAAGAAAAGTTGATCACCAAACTTGGGGGTCACCAAAATCCATGTATCAATTAAAAAGGAAATAGTTGTCTCACCCGAACAGATTCAATGCAGAAGAGAGGTCAATTATGTACATCATGTACAATGAGTACACCCACCAAACCTCTCCTGAGAATAGAATTTGATAGATAAAGTTTGACAGATAAAGTGAAAACAACCTGTGTTGGTGCCTTGGTGGGCTGGGCTGTGAATGTTCAGAGGGTTTAAAAACATAAGCAGAGCTTGATGACATTAAATAGTGGAAGAATTCATTAAACAATTATTAGTTATTCACTTACATGAAATCTTGGAGAAAAAATGTATTTCTGTCAAATCTCTCTTTATCGTGAATCTAACTGAGCTTGGTTTCTACACCCATGGCACTACCCATTAAAAAATAATAACAGCGCGGTGCTGCTGGTAACAGCGAGTGAAGAGAAAGAACAATGTTATTCCAATGACAACACGCCAACTGCTATTTTGATAGTATCCCCTACTTTGAAAACACACTTCTCTTTTCCATGTTTCTGGCAGTGGCCTCAACCATTACAGCCACCTTCAAGCATCCCCGTCAAACTCCTGGGGGAAAACATGAGTGTGTGAAACTTTGCTTTTTTTTGACTACATGGAAGCCACAACAATCCATTTTACCTCACTACACAAACATGTTTTCGATCAGGTTTTATCCCCAGCCAAAAATGAGTATGAGTGACTATGCCCTGAAAATAGACCCACTGTTATTACAGTATATATTACTGACAATTCATCAACAGCTGACAACGACCTGACCACAGGCTCTGGTCTTGGCAGCTCTCCTGGTGAGCCAGTGGGGAGACAGGAAGGCTCTGTGTAGTTGCCGTTGGTGTAGTTTGGTGCTGATAAGGACCTCCTTATCACAGCAACAGGCAGCTTACTCCCTTAACCTGCCACTTCAGAGATAACGTCATCAATCACATCTGAACGAGTTCCTCCTGTTCCCACGTTTCCTTCCCTACTTCCAGCAATAGAACAGCTATTCTGTCTGATGGACCTCAGCTGGCTCTGTTTCGCCATCTCGCCGTTATGGAGAATGAAGTGCAGTCATCGCTTTTATCCATCATTATGTTGCTGTTCATTAATGCAACGCATGAATGATCCCCTTCTCTGCTGCAGGATCCTAAAGTCTGTAGGCGTAAAGGTCTAATATGCAAAGTCTGCCTCACATGATATCAGGAAACAAATATTATATATTATAGTTAAGTAGTGATGTGCAGAGTGAGTGTCGTTCTTAGTCAGAATGACCAGACCCTGTAAATACATATCTGTGTTTACAAGACGGACCCTTTTGTACACTCCCTCATCATATTCATGACCAGTTAACATGTCTACATTACATTGCGTTGCGTTATATTACGGACAGCTCCAAGTTCAGGACATCCTGTACTGTATACAATGTGTGTGTGACAGAAGGTAGTTCAAAGAGTTCAGTGGAAGCAGACAGAGATGGACTTCCAAAGAGCTCATTCATTAGCTAAAAAGACATCAGACAAGGAGAGAGATAAGACTAGGGTTTAGAATCTAATCATGATGTGAAGCACGATGTTTTTCTGTTCCAGATACCCTTGACTAAATGTTTTGTGCCTTTGTAGATCCACTGTGAACTGTACGTTGTAATGCACATATGTAAATGATAAACCTAGGCATAATATTGATGAAATTGCACTTATTTTTCTCAAGAAATTTCAGGTTGTTCATAATATGTTTAGTAAAAAGATATTTCATTAAATCTAAAACAAAGGAGTTCTTGTTGTTAATATGTTATTATGCTATTAGATCAAATTGTGTTGTATGTGGCCCCGGAACTAAAATGAGTTTGACACTCCTGCACTAAACTGCATACTGGACCAATCTGCTTCCTCCTCCCTCAGTGCACATACCGTACACCTACACATTCAAATGATGAGAGGGTAGAATACAAAGTCAAGCCATTTAATTACCAAAATCTCATTTATCATAGATGCTCATTTAAGAAAGTAGAGTGAATTCACAGCCAATCAATTTCCTGGCTTGACAACAAAGGTTCATGAGTCAGAACAGAAGAAATACGGTGGAGAGGGTGATTGCATGGATGGAATTCATTCCAAAGCCTGAGGAACATTTCTTTACTATATAGCAAACAGTTTACTCCCTAACCCTTCACTCTTCCCTTACCCCATATTGTATGAGTGTTAAGTGCAGTGTCATAATTAAGTAAATACATAATATGGTGTGAGATCAAAGAAGTTACTATTAGCCATATTACGTCCTGTGTTAACACTCAGCAATCACCAATCTTTGGTTCTGTATGTGTACTGTAAGCTTGAAGTGTAGAGAAGAAAATGGGAGCTAATCTTTTAAAGCATGCAGCAGCTTGCTAGCAGCACCATCCAATCTGAGCCAACTGTACTCTGTCTTCAAGCAACACATGCCACTGCGATGAAATGATGCAGCTTCAGGAGGTCGACACTCACTGCTGATAATAAAAAACAACTCACTCCGCTGCTGGTGTCTGTGTGTGTCGTGAGTACTGCTCAAGACATTTTATTTTACATACAAAATCAGGCACAGGCAGGCTCTGCGTTTATTCCATATGCACAACTCGTGCCCATTTTGTTTAAGAAATTCAGAGGCTACTAGGATGAGAAAGGTTGATTTACGATAAGTGTGAATTTGCTGCTGAGGGCAGTTCTGAGGGACTTTGAAATGGAAATCTTGCGGAGGCGCAGCGAGCTCAGGGCAGCAGAGGGCTGTGAGCCTGAGGCGGATGATACCATCTCCTCTAGCAGGTTCCCTTACACTTACTCTCAGACACAATCAGCATTTTCCCCACCTACGAATACACACACACACACACACACACACACACACACACACACACACACACACACACACACACACACACACACACACACACACACACACACACACACACACACACACACACACACACACACACACACACCAAGGTAAAACCTATACACAAACAGACAAACATAATGTTAGTCCGTATATGTAACATAACACACCAAATCCATTACAAGAGTGTGGATGTGTTCACACAAAATGACGGCAGAAGCACAGAACAGATCAGCTGACTTAAAACCTGTTCAAACAGCTTTTATAACTCCAGGATATATTAATCTGACAGTACTGATCAGTCAGTGCTGTGTTCACTCCATACTCATTAGTCTGGACTTGCCTCTCAGGTATCTACTCAGACATGACATGTCACAAGATTAAGCTCCTATCTATTGCATATAACAGTATTTGCCTTTTACGTCAACAGAGAAAGACAGACACAAAGAGGTGTCAGTGATGCTGAGGACCACCACAGCACAAGAGAAGCAGACCTGACTCTGTTTCCTCCTGTCTCCCCGGCTGGTTCCCCATATTGGTCCACTCCACGACTCCCACACTCCGCAGCAGTGTGGACTAATCCAAGAATCCGTGGCTGCAGGGGAGGTCTGCGTGAGTGGGAGAGTGTGCTGGGGTTGTTGTCGCTGCTCAGCACCCACAAGCAACAGCGGACAGCCACACAGAAAGGAAACCATGCGATGTAAAATTCCTCTTATCGTCCCCTCCCTCTCCTGGTCTTCTTTCCTTTTCTCTACTCCTCTCTAGGACTGTGCAAGTGTGTGCGTGCATTTGTGAGAGGGCGGGCTATGTGTCCTGTCAGTGAATGACTCTGAGGGAGTGCGTGTGAATGTGTGTGTGTGTGTGTGTCCCCTCTAAAACAGTGACAGTATGTCACGCTGGCAGGCAGACAGGCGAGCAGGCAGCGTCGTGTTCATTTCATTATTGCTGTGATGACTGGAATCAGCTCAGAGGAGGAGTGGCTTCCCAGGCCAAACGCACACACACATGCACATTAGCACACCTCCTCCCACTGATGTCAGCCAACTTACTCTCACCAGTACCAGTTAAACAATGGTGAGATGAACCGTCCCTCACACTGGCACTGAAAGGACAAGAAGGAGAGAGTGAAAGGAGGGTGGAGAGAAAAAGGAAGGAAAGATGAGCATAGGGAAAGGAAAGGCACTATTTGTATTTTTGGCCGAGTATGACAATACAGCTCTTGTTTTTTTTACCTCCCCCCCAAATAAACTTGCAGCTTGGGACCTCTCACTCCAGCTCAGAACTACACACAGAACACAGAACTACAACTTTCATTAACAAACAAATATCCACATAAATGGGCTGGGGATCATGGGCTAGGCTTTCTGTCCCTTCTTCTCTGCAGGACACCCAACAAAGGACAACGGCATATGTGTGTGTAAAGAAGTGTGCCTACATGTAGGGCTGGGCAATACGGGGAAAATCTTGTCAAGATATACTTTTGTACATACTTCGACATTGATATAATAAAAATCTAATAAAAAATTCTGGGATTGGCACCAGACTCCCCCCCCAACCACCCGACCCTAATGTAGACAATGTATGAATGAATGGGAGACATTCCTCAAAGGAGAGTGGCAATACACTGAAAACACCTTGTTTATTTCTTTGGCTTTTAACTGTTAAATGAAAGATGTTTACGTGTGTTAGAAACAATGAAATTGCAGATAAAAGTGGTCAAATTTGGCTATAAACATAAATATTAAGCCTAAAATTAAAGAAGTGTTATTAAGTGATTTGTTTTGAATATAATTTCATTGATATGATCTATTATTTTTTATCTATTATGTAGTATAATTTCATTTAAACTATTATAATAATCATTTAATATAGTAAATCCGATGATTAAAATGAAACAGCCTTTAAAACCAGGAAAATCACAGATACAAAGATATCCACAGTCTAAGACAATATCTTGCCTCAGGAAAAGATATAGATGAAATATCCACATATTGCTCAGCCCTACCTACATGCATATGAGTTTAATATGGCTAATATTTGACTTTTAATATTATGTCCTTTCTCAATCACACTGTATGTACTGGTAAATCAGGGATTACAATCATGTCAGTTTATATATTTAAACTGTTTAACATAGCAGCGGCTTAACTTGCATCCCTTTAAAGTGATGTTATGTTCCACCTTACCTCAGGCAGAGGTAATACATTTATGCTACACCATTTTATCGAGTATTCATGATTGGTTACAATGCAGTGATGATCAAAAACCTTAACTAAATCAGAAATTAAAATTCATCTTAACTGCACTGTCAATTTTTCAAAGCCATGCTTGACACAGATAAGCGCTGATATTTTTAGGTGTTTGCACATCCACACTGTTATGCAAGCTTAGAGCCACCAGCTTATTTTTCTTTCGCTCACTGAGAAGAATCATGTATAAAAAAAACTCCAAAGCCCAGATAAAACCTTTTAAAATTCCTCTCAACGTGTAGCTTGCTGTATGATTATAAATATATAATATAAATATATAATATAAAACCGCCTGCCAAATGACATGTAATGATTCTGTTCATGTCAGGATATCTTAACAAGAGGTATTAACCTGCTGATTTCAAGGCATTGATATCTTTTAAATATTGCATAAATTGTTGGTAAAGCTTGTTTACCCTTTATTTTAGTATTCTCCTCTCTCCTAATCTTGAAGCAGCACGCTCACTTTAGTAAACAAACACGCCAGTAATCCAGCTAAGAATGTTCTCCTCACCACAGGACGTGCATCTCTGTGGGTCCAACAGACCTCTTTAAAGGAGACGGCTGGGCCATTTCTCTCTGTCCTGCATCTTTATGGGGACTTGAGTAGGGTCACACATTTTCTCAAGAGAGGAATTTCAGACTTGATGCCAAAAATCTGGTCGATGAATCGATTCCAGGTGTTTTTATGGAGGCTCTGAAGATGCAGTGTTCATTCTGGCCATTGAAACCAACCTTTCACATGCACAGATTGAGGAGTTAACCATAATCCTTTTCATGCTGCAGACATAATAAATGCAAGAGTACAATATCATACTGAACAGGAACAGGCGGTACGTGGGATGTGAAAGGTAAATGTGTGGGCAACTGTGGACCGTGCATATTTCTGCAAGTCCATCTGCACGTGTCTTCTTACTGTATATTCCATGTGCAGCTTCTGTCATGGCTGAGTGCTTATGCAGGTTGAAAAGTCCCTCTGGACTGAGGCATGTTTGATTAATTCATCTGACAGATATGAGCAGCTCCAGCACCATACTTCTCCCTCCTCCTGCGTCCCAAACACTGACACACACAGACAGGACCCTACTGGGACTATACTGTTGTGTCTGGAGTCAACAGTATGGAGACATACTTTTGCTAATCATTCACTGACAGTTGCATCAAAAATTAATCTCCCTTCTCTTCCTCCAGTAAACTGGTGCATGCTTATGAGCTGTTGAACTGGGAAGTGACAGTAATCTAGTGTTGTAAGCAAACCTTGTATATGGCAGACAGTCAGAGAAGAATCTCTATCTCCAACACTTTCTGACAACAAGCCCCTTATACAGCAGAGACAGAAAGTTAACAGACAGTCCAAAGAGAAAATCAGTGTTTTTACCATAACATAGGAGCTGCTGGTCTACTGTTGCCTCCTTTGGTAAGTTGGTGTCACTTAAGAACATCTAACCAAACCAAAGTCACTGATGTAGGCAGATTTTCTGTATGGCTTTGGTGCAGGGCTTCAAAAGTTCAATTTCCAGTAGAAAAAGGCATAAGAACAGCAAGATGGCAAGTGGCAAAGACATTCTAATGATATTGTAGAATTAGTTGAGAGGTGTAGATTTTATTAGGTTGCTAAAATTAGTTTTTTTTCCGGGTCTGTTGGCAACCATCAGTAAGTGCCCACCCCACGTCCTAAGCTGGTTCCCAGCATGGAAGGCACACACAGTGCAGTCAGTGTTTACTATGGCCCCTAAGACTTGTTATTAGCATCTGTCCTCAGAGATCTGATCATGACCAGATTAAACTATGTATGACTGATCGCATGTAGCATTAAAATGCATCCTGAATGAGTCCCCTGTGACCAAATATAACCAGATCTGGCAATCCCACCCTTCCCACACTAACTGACTGGTTGCAAGAACAAAGTTGCGTTTTAACGAGTCCGACTGTAGAGATCAGTCTTCTGTGTGTGTGTGTGTGTGTGTGTGTGTGTGTGTGTGTGTGTGTGTGTGTGTGTGTGTGTGTGTGTGTGTGTGAGGAGGTGGCCTCTAATCCAGCTTGCATTCATGCGGATCAAGAATGCGAACAAATGTGTCCGAAACCATCACCATCAAGGTAAAAGGAAATAAATACAATGTGATAAGAATACAACATGAAACAGAGCTACATTAACCTACGTTCAATAGGATTTTTAAAATAAATATACATTTTGAATATCCTATAATTTATGGCAGTGCTGCTGACCTCAAATCTACTGTCTGAGTTAAAGCCACTAGAACAATAACACTATCTGTCACACAACCTTCAAACATGGTTACAGAAAACGACACAGGGATAAGTATCGATAGAAAGAGAGATGAATTCATATATAGAGTATGAACCATCTCTTGTGAAGACTAAACTGTCTTGAGTCATTTATGTGAATCCAATACAGACTTTTATGTCAGGCTTAACTCTACTATTAATGATCAGCGTGAAAGCATCGAGGGAACACAGGTGAACAAAAGTGCCTGTAAATAAAGTGGCTGTTTATGTGCTGTCACCCCTACTGGGCTTTTTATTTATAAAGCCTCAAGTCTCATCTCCTTTTGTCTCTCCTCTCTGAATGAAATCTTTACTGAATTATTGATGAGGTGTTTTAAATAAGTCATCAGGATGAGGCTGGGTACTAACCCGCTGCCTGACTGCACGGACGAGTTGGTAAAAATGACAACTGGGGTTGGGGCGAGACTCCATTAGCAAAAATAACACTTTTGGATCATAGTTTGGCGTCATGCTGTGTGGGCAGGCATGGGTGGAGTCAGACTGTTAGTCAGATATGTGTATGTTTGTGCGTGTTGATGTTTTTACACCTTAAAACCTACTGCGACTTAAGTCTGAATGATTTGGGGGAAAAACCAACAGATTTATCAGTTAAATGATGTGATTGTGGTTATATTTGTGGTATACCTTTAAAGACAAGTTCATTGTGTTTTAGATTCAAAACATGACGGAGAAAGTACTAACCTAGTTCTAATGTAAGACAACTTAAAGAGAGCTAGAGGTAAGACATGCAAGTAGTTTAAAAACGAGTGCAGAAATCATAATCTCCACAGAAACATGAGGTCGCCAAATAGTTTTAGGATTTAATACTGAGGAGCTACACTTATACCCACACAACATAAACATACTGAATTTGTGAGCGGAGAATTAATGTTAAACTGTGAATAAACTGGCGGCAGTATTTCAATTGAACGTTTTCTTAATCTCTGATGATATGATATATCCGTACAACAAATACAGTTTTTTAAAAGGTATGTATGGCTTCTAACATGTATGTATGTATGTATGTATGTACATGAGAAAGTAATGCGACCTTTCATTGACAACAAAGTATAAAGTCTGGGTCAGACGTGCTCTATAATATACTAAATTACTATTGAAAACTATTTATTGTTTAGCCCTGCAGTGTCTGTTTTCTTAAGCGCATGATGCAAGTATACTGTAGTTACTCTGAAAATTGGTCGAAAGACAAAAACCTCTCTTTTATCACACAATAACAGAGACTACAGTGAAAACTGTCATTTAGTGTACAAAGCCCACAGCTGCATAATGAACATGTATTTGGAATTGAGGATGAGATGGTCCCATAAAAACATTTTCAAAGCTCAGGCAAAATAAATGAGGACACTAAAGAGAAACTGTGAAACGTGACGGCACGCACTGTACGTCCTCACACTGCTGCAATATGACTATTGATATTTTTTATGCATGCATAGTATCCTGGGAACATGTGACCTAGTTCTAATATAATAACTGATGCCTCAGCTCTCACCACTCCAGCTCCTTCCTCACATTTAATTAACAAGGACTCACTGAATGTGAATGTGGTTACAGTTACAGTTCCTAAAGAAACGGCACTGTAGAAAAGAGTTTATTAATTTTTTCGTACTCCTTTCGTTTTCACTGCTCATACTTCCACAGTCTAGTCACAAATTATACTTGACACTTGGGGAAAAAAACCTTGATTACTTTCTGTCAGGTATGATGACAGTTCGGCTTCAGTGAAATTCAGAGCCCGCCAAGTCCTCAACATTTTTATCTCAAAATGTCATGACGAATTTTTGATCCTTCTCTTCACACAAAAACTAATTCATCTTATATTTCCGTTCCCCTCTACATGGATAACGACAAACACTGAGGACGTTCCAGTATTATATGTCAAACATTTCAAAATACCACAGATCATCACCCTCATCTAAATTCAAATCATGACATTTCCCCTGCGTGTATAATTCAATAGACTTTCAGGGCGGACACAGTGACTTAGAATTGAGGGCAGGAGGCTAAATGATGATTGACACCTACTGCCTTCTAGGACTGGTTAACCATCACTGCTCTCTCAGGTGTCTGATTTGATTTTGCGCTTAACTATTAGCTTGCTAAATGCAACCTGTTTGATTGTCCGTCCATATATATCACAATTTAAATCAAAAGGTTTTCTTTTGAGATGTTTGTGCTTCTCAAAAGAGAGTGACAATACACTGCAAATATCCTCCAAAATAAAATATCTACCGTTTATGATCAAATAGAGTTATTGCCTTTAATTTCAGATAATACCTGGTGGTTAGGGTTTGTATTTATTTGGCTTTTTTATGTTAAATGAGGGCTATTTACATAAGTTAGAAACAATGAAATTGAAACTGATATAACCACAAACCATTAGACTTGAAATGAAAGTATAAAGTGACTTTTAACTTTGCCAATTCTGTGCATCAGTATAGAAAATATTTAATTTATATTTCACAAATCAGTCAATATAATAAATGTGATTATCAATGCAATAGCATTTAAAACCAGAAAAAGTCATCACAAATACCTTATCTTATAACGACATGATAACAAAAAACAATGATAACTTGTCATATTATAGGTATAAAATTGAGTTTCAGCCCAGGTGAATTATTTTGTGCAAAAACATGTCCATTTGTGGTGTACAGGTGTGCTCAAGGACAGGATATGCCTCTAATAGAAAGTACATAAGAGGGTATTTTCTAGATGACATGGTAGCCTTAGTGCAAGAATGTTTTGTGTGGAGTTTGCATGCTCTATGTGTGGGTACCAGAAATTAGCAAGTAAAACTAGGCCAGATGCAGTGTGTTTAGAGACATGTATTTATCATGAACAGCAGTAAGTGGGTGTCTGTTCTTGTCCTCTGGTGTGAAAAAAAGAAAAAAAATGGTTTGGTTAATTAAAGCTCAGCCCAACGAAAGCTGATCATGGTTTAATTGTGTTAAAGAGCCGAGGGCCTCATTTGGCCCGGGTTTCTCAGCTCTGCTGGAGTCTTTTGTCAAATAGAATTCAATTATCTTTGCTTCAGCACCACAGACCTTTGAAGACGAGTTTCAGTAGAACACGGGATCAACGTGTTGTGGAGATGGGATACCGCAAACAAACACTGCTCTCACCCTCAGAGGATTTTCTGAGGGTGTGCGTCGAACAACATTCATTACTGCAGCCAAATACCTGTCATTATCAACCACCATTCTTTAATATGTAACAAGAGCAGCAAGGAGTTTTGCTATTAGAACTTTTACTTGGACATTTACTCGGTTTATCCGCAAAGCACAATATCTGTAGAGGGGTTGTTAAATAACAATAAAATATACTTGTATCATGCATGTCTAACCATCATCATCTACATCTTTGACACCAGATTTATAAAAGCTAAAGGAGACATGCGACATTATAGATGCCAACTGCTTTAAAACAAAGAAGAAGGATCTATACGCCTCTACAATGCAGCTTGTATTGTTTTTTCTTGGTGTGGCACATTCTCTAAATACTTGTCATATCGAGTTACAGATGGCCTCACACGGGTGATCGATCTGGTAATTAGGTAAACAAAGAGAAAGGTAAATGGCATCTCACAGCTGGGAACGTCAGTAAGTAAAGTAATGGCAGGAAGAAGTAGGAGAGGTTATGGCAAAACATTAGGAAGAACGCTGAGCCATCTTAACGCTCAACTTTTCATGTGGCTTGACATTTTACCAAGAAACTAAAAACGTCTTCTAAACGCCTGTTAAAAATAGTTGACATTGATCAATTTTGTTTGGATTTTGAAAAAATACATACTACGTCCTGCATCATTTGTGAGAAATTAACTTTGCAGTAATAGAGGATTTAAAACAACAACCATAAAACTAATTTTATGTATTTTGATGTACACAGACAATGAATTGAAATAAAATTAACTAAATATTTATATCCAAAATATTCTTTCACTTGACTTAACTTAACATGGTGTACATCTGAGAAACTGCTGCCCCTCACACTCACTTTGTCCTACTAGGTACATTTTATAAACACTACATACAGATTTGTAGTGATTTTTACTGGTTCGTTCAAAGTAAAACTACATTTACTTACACTCTTATACTCATGTATAAGATTTAACAAAGCTGTAGTCAGAGCAAAATCTCCTTTATTCAGAGCTTTGAGGAGATTCTCTGTGCATTCACTGATAATAAACAAGCACTGTGCTTCACTGTGCATGCAAACAGGCAATGAAGCAAAATAATGTCAAAATACCAGCCAATAACACTACCTCTTTCATTTTCTGTACTTTGTATATTACTTTATACTTATATTAATACTGTCATCCATACACATTTTGCTGTTTACATGACTGAGCAGGTGTATTGTGCAATGAGCTGAGTATAAATGCCCCGACTGTCTACCAGAAAACCAGAGTCCTCAGCCACCTGCACCCCACCAGTGCCAAACAAACAAGCATAAAGATACAGGGGGGAAAAAAATAAAAGTGGAAAGTGAAGCATCTCTCAAGCTTCTAGTTACCATGAGCAACCAGTGATCAGTGAATACTGTGCTTAGATGGTGTGCTGTTGCCCTCTAGTGGCCCCAGTTAGTTAGTTGCACTCTTGTCATGTTGTTTTTTCAGTTTATTAAAAGTTTAAAGCTCTTCCCACTGATATTTAAAGAAATAGACAGGAAATAAATTGATAAAATAAAGGTTACACAAGGATGTGTGATTCTGGTAAAATATGTAATTGTGATTTTTCTCATTACTTTTGCAATATAATTTTTTTAAGTCAAGTTTTAGTTAAATATTCACCGTGTTATACATTTAAAACAAGATGGAGCGTTGCCACATGCGACCACCAAAATATTAACTACGGTACTATATTCTCATGCAAGTGTGAGACCATAAAGACATGAGTTTTTTCCAGCATGTATGTATTAAATTTGTTTAATGGGATAGAATCCTTAAGCCTTTGTGATTTGCTTATTGTGATTCATAAAAATTGTGATTTTGATGAGAAAACAATTCATGGTATGGTGTTTGGCAAAACGCCACCAGTACAGTTGCACTTTGTGTTGATCCTGGTGTTTTAATGATAGTGGTGGAGAGAGAAATGTTTGTAGTACTGGTCCAAAATCTCTAAAAGATCATATGTTTTCAGCATATGTTTATAGTCTTTTCATATTTTTCATTTACATACAACATTCTCGTCTTGTTTATCGACAAATTCTTGGCATTTTTTTCTTTAATTTGTCACTCGTTTGTGTGTCTGACAGCAGTTGTAGTCCCTTACCAGACAGGCTGCGAGGACGGGCCTCAGCCAGATCTGAGATGGCTCCTGTGGTTACGGTCTTCTTCATCCTCGAGCCTGATGCGGCAGCTCCCAGTGCAGGCTTTGTCAAGGCATCATCGCTGCTTGCTCTTTTAAGCTAGAAACACATCTGCTGTTAATATCTACTCTGCGTGTCTACAAACATGGCAATGATGTGATTTGATTCAAAATGACAGTTCATTTAGTTAGTGGTAAAAGACTGTGTTTGTGACTCACCCTGCTGAGACGCTGGTCTGAGGCAAGCATGTTGGAGGATCTGGAGGTTTTCATGGCTGTGGAGGTGCTGGAGGAAGAGGAGGGGACCAAGGAGGCTTGTTTGGCTCGCTCCTGGAGTCCCGGCTTGGGCAGCCCCATCTTGGTGGCGCCCGTTTTCAGCATGGCTGTTTGTCAGCTAACTACACCTGAGAACAGCCCAGAGAAAGAGGAAAAAGTTAGAGAAATGTATATGCCACTGCAGTGCAGTGGTTGTACATTTCAAAACTCATATATACAGAATATATTAGGTTATACACAGTTCACTTATTTTAAATTATTGAAGTAATTATAGTTAAATTACTTTTCTAATAGTTTATATACTGTATGTCGGTGCTTATTTATTAAGTTCTTGTATATTTGATACAGAAGAAAACCATTTATTGTATATAATCTTTGTTCTTCATATATATACATATATACAGTACTGTGCAGAAGTCTTAGGCCACCATTAGATTTTGTGTTTTAGCAATGCTATAACGACAATAGAGGATAACTATTTCTATTTCACTGGAACACATCCAGAAGCTATGGATGCAGTTTTTTGAACAAAAAAACAAAAAAAAATCTGAAAAAAACAAAACATCCTCTACAGGTGACAAGTGTTTAGCCAGATCTACCCTTACACTTGAACAATTACACAGCTCTGTTAATACTGGAGTGGAACCTTAATTAATGTTACAAAATGTTAAAAAATGTCTATTGTGCCAGGTTTATTCAAGACATGCTTGAGCATTACATACACATGTTGCATGAGTTAAACTCATTGACAGCTCGCTAATATATAAGACCAGCTTCAAGTCGCATCACTTCATTCCAAATTCCAATGATCACAGAATTTGACAGACAGAAAAAACAACAGAGCTGGTGGTGCCTGAAACTTTTGTACAGTACTGTATATATACATATATATATTATATTATAAAAAAAATGTAAATTCACTAAAGTATAAATATATAGTTAACTATTTGATCTATGTATATGTATATATATATATATATATATATATATATATATATATATATATATATATATATATATATGAGTCCAAACTTCCCTGAAATGTCAAAGTATTATGAAACTACATGGGAAGGGGAAACACAGCAAAACAGGCAGTGCCTTCGCATTGTGTGAATCAGCACGCTACACCATGTTAATACTGTCTAGGCAGTGACATTTGTGTCTGCTTCAAAATATACAAGCCAGGCATTGATTTGAGGGCAACTGAGGTCAATCCTGTAGCAACACCATTCAGCTGCCTCCTGATAATGAGTCAACACACAATCTCTTATCTAAATTGTTCAAACTAACGGCACTGAGTGACACACACCTCTATCTCCACACGTCTAGCAGGAGGCATGTGGGCAGCTGGCAGCTGCAGCCACAACTGTCATTACTCTGTTAGGAGTGTCATTAAAACACATTCATTTTTTGACTGACTCCAACAGGATGTGGTCACACAGTCTGTTAAAGGTGTGTGTGTGTGATCCACAGAAGGAAAAGTGCTTATCTGAACAAAGGGAGGCTGTAGGAAATGGAGGGATGGTGATGTGCACTTAACCAGGGAGAGAGTACAGTGGTAAAGAGCTCTACAGTTCCCAGAGGAGAGGCCAACTCATTGATCGAGCTGAGGTAACTGATCCTCTTCCTCCGACAGCCACAGAGAAACCCTCTAGCTTTTGCAAACACGTACACAACATACTTCAGGAAAGCACTGTTGCTGAGAACGGCCATTTCCCTCTGTTCTTAACTATTTATAACTACTTGGACGAGTGATGCTGCAATAAAACACTACACTAGCCGCCAGTCGGCAGATGTACAAATAATATTATGGGACATAAAAAGACCAGAGTGGGCATGATCCAACTCTGAGACCATAAATAAGATAGATACTCAAATGTTCCCATCAAAGGACACAGATGTTGGGACATTTCTCACTGCTACTAATTACTGCATCTATTAATTAATCAACCTAATCTGAATGTCTGTAAACACTGAGGTGGGATCAACACAGGGGAAACCAAGGTTTGAACTCAAGTTTTAAATTAAACTGTGGAACTGGGCAAAGAGATTGAGCGGAATTTAACGCTAAAGCACCTCCCTTACATGTTACTGTTCTTTAACATGTATTAACATGTGATATATATGTATATTGATGTTTCTATGTGAAAATCATGTGAAATCTGAAATGAGTTGTTGTATTTCAAGTCAAAATGAACCCCATCTTTCAAAATAATTATCACATCAAACATCCTAAAGGGTGTGGCTATAAACCCACGAGACCATTGAAAAACAATAAAAGGATTTTTGTTTGGAGTTTTAGATATATTTCTCCTTGCTGATCTATCATATGATACAAAGACCTCTCTAGGCAAGATCCTGTGACTAACTACTTGGGCCATGAAGTCTAAAACCTCAGCTGTGTGATGCATCACCTCCCTCAGATCAGCTTTCATAGTTAAGGCACCGCTCGATCCCAACCATGCATTTGACCCACCTCTCAACCTATCGTGTTGTTACAAAATGAGGAAGTGAGACAGAATTGAGGATGTCCCTCTTGACAATACGCTATATCTCTTTTAAAAATCAGAGAGGAAACTGAGCAACAATCTAACCTTTCTGTGGAACCAATTAAATCAGAGAGTGTGGAGTGTTTGTGTCTCTGGACCACAGTAGAACTCAGTCATACATCTCTATGTTCCTCTGCAGACATATGATTCTCAGGAGCCAGAACTGTGTCCCACTTACTTAACCACGACCTAGTTGCAAAGCTAAATGTCTTTGAGAGACATACAGCAAGGTTATATTTCAAACTTAAAACTAGCCAAGAATGAAATCAGCTATTGCACACTAAAGCATGCACAGTCTGACAAAACACAAACATGTAACTTAATTACACCGTGGTTTACGCCAACTCTGAAAAATAAATCAGAAAACCAAATGTAATTTGTGGTCACCACAGCCATTAGTAATGGATGGTCATCTGTCATAATTAAATTGGTTTCAAAAACAGGAAGATTCATTTAAAAGGCTCAATATGTGACAAAGCATCAAAAGAGTTTCTTAGATATTTTCTGACAGTTGCTGTCAGACTGGCCCGCCGTGATGAGATAAGGAGAGAGCATGAGGAGTCGATAACAGCTGACAGCACTTGGCAGTTTTGGATCTTGGGTTGAATCAGTATCTTGCATAATATCTCTTAATCTGATAAAACAATGGGGGGAGAAGAGTGAACACCGTAATCATGAGACGAGATTCAAAACTGATGAATATTAGAAATACGTCAAGATCTAGGAAGGTTGAATTTTACATGTCAAACAAAACATCACAGTATATCTCCCTTAGTCTACCCAGTCACTGAAAAAAAATACAAGTTCACAACAATTACTGTAATTTACTACTTCAAAGTAGAAGGAGGACTTGTTTTTTTACTGAAAAAAAACCACATGCACAATTATTTCAAGGTGAAACCTGCAGTGGAAGAACTGCTCAGCAAAAAAAAATGCTGAAACAAAACCAATAATTACTCTGTACAACCCTACTATGTACCATAAGAGTCAGAGAAAATACCTTCCATGTACACATTCATAGCATGAACATGTAACTTGTCCAGTTCAGTTTGCCATAACCACAAATTGCCTCAGATTATGGAGGGAAATCCAAGCAAACCAGGCCTGACCATTCTTTGACCTTAAATGCATGTTGTTCTGGAGAATACGGAGCATATGAGAGGGGAAATGTAATGTACCATCTGTGTATGAAGAGTGAAAACACTGTCACTGCCATTTATACAGACATTAAAAAAAAGATCAGTGATGAGAGGGGAAAGTACAGTCCTAAAAAGGCTACAAAGCGTATTATAATCAGACCTTTTTGTTTAAAGAAAGTTCAAACATTGCAATAAAAAAGGTCAAAACCAAAACCCTCATACCTACAGTATTTTGAATTTAAATCTGCCCCCAGTATTTGGATGGCAGGTTGACTTTTAAAACGCTAACATGGATCGTAACATATGAGCAGCATAACATACTGTTCATTTAGTTTCTCAATTCTTTGAAACCTTGTGTAAAACGTTCTTTCACTGTACTCCACAGGCTGTCTGACAGAAATGTAAGAATGTGAGAAACCTGCCAGATATATCAGCAGCAGACGTTCCTCTAAGAACATTTCTTCCTAATGTTTCATAAAATTACTTCATTTTTTCCGATTTCAGCCGACACAGTCTAAAGTCACAATGGGAAGAAAAACCCTAACTATTTTGCCTGTAAAAAAGTCAAACAATGCCTGAAGATAAAAAAGCATGTCATTATCATCGGAGGGCTTACAGTGGTGAGTAATGACAGAGAGGATGAAAACAAACAAAAACAACAGCAGTGAAGTTGACTCACGTGTTAGGACGCTGTCCTAGAGCCGGCCCTCTTCAGTTCCCTGAAGCACAAATTACTAAAAATATTCAACCTTTGCTGAGCTCCATGGGGAGATCCACAGAGGACAAAAATGATCAGGAGCAACAGCCGCCTGTCTCTATTCAGCAGTTAAGATGAGGAAGTACTGACTACAGGCTGCCAACCGCTGTGCTGCAAGTATGCTGTTGCCTCTCTTTCACTCTCTCTCATGCAAAGAGGAAGGGAGCAACAGAATCTCAGTCATGGTATGTTTTTTTTCCTCTCACAGTTTTTCCAGACACTTTATTACTTGTGAAGAAAAGACAGCGAGAAAGTGAGGAGGAGGAGGAGGAGGAGGAGGAGGAGGAGGTGGAAGAATAGATCTCCACTAATGGACTATGTGAAATATGGCTTATGGTTTCTACTACGGGTGATCACACATCTTAATACCATTGCTCTCTGAATGAAACATTTCCTGCCCTTTGTTAAGTGGTTTGCAATTTGAATTAACCTGGGACAGAGTGTGTGTGTGGTTCAAGACACAACGGCTCCATTGTCATTTGAAATGAAATATCTCCATTGTATAAAGCAAGTCTGCTGTTTCAGTGACAGTTCTACATGTAAATCTTGTCTGGTTTATTATGAAAATTGAAAATAAAAATTTGATGTAGGACATTGTTAATGAGTTGTTTATTTCCTTTGTGCTGCCACCAACACTGACAAAGCTAGCCTTTGTCCCAGACACACTTCATAATATGAGAGTGGATGCTTTGAGGAGGGGTCTCTATTGTTTCTTCTTCCATGCCGCTCGGATTCTGAGTCAATTCCAACAACGTACGGCATGCCAAGGCTATAGAGCCTGTGGGTAGAGAGTGTTCTGCACTCTGGCCTGCGATGAAACATGCTTCAGTTTGTGGCAAGTGGTAAACTGAGGAACTTGGTCTGACCACACCCCTACACCACCACAAAACTGCCTTTTAAAAAGGGCACTGCAAAGGGTTGAGAAACAGTTGCAAATGTTTTTTCAAGCACTTTTCAAACACAGTTTTTACACTGCTTAATATTTGTGTGATTTGACTTGAACTATATGTCTTTGACTACGCTGACGCTGTGAAAGGCAGGCGCCATCTGTCTATCTGTATCTCTACAGATGGCTTCAATGATTGCCATCCTAACAAGTTAATTGTGAACAATCAAAAAGATGTGCACAGTTCACAATCACAAGTACTCATTTTGTCTTAACTAGAAATAATACATAGTTAAATGCATCATACTATAACAAACCCCTTAAGGGCAGATGTTGAGACATTTTACTTAAAAACTCACCACTATGAGGTTTATGTTGGATGAAACTTCAATTAGAGGGCAACATTAAAGCTGGAGCCATGATTTGTTTTTGAAACACTCTATTTAGCTTTTCTTTTCCTTTTTTTCCATGTCCAGATAGTAGTCTGGAAAATGAAGAAGAAAAAAAGCTTGCAATAGCAGGCTACACTCATGCAGCAGATACATCTCACCTCCTCTTCTCAGCTTTCCCTCAAAACACACAGAGCACAAAGCAGAGTGGAGGAGAGAGCACCGTGAGGACGGCTTTGTTGACACTGACTGCATCATGTCACATAATATTGTAATGAACTACACAGGTAGACAGGTTGTTGAGTGGCAGTTACACCAGAGATTCAGTCTGTTTAGTCCGAAATAAATGATTGGTGGTGTTAATTACAGTATGTAATGGGTATTAGGATTTGGTGAGAGAGTCAACAAAAAGAAGTATTTCAGAAATCCATTAGATAGATAATAGCTTCAACTGAGGACTATGTCAATGTACTTGACTTTTGTGTCAGATATTTGACTAGAGAAGTAAAAACATATATTTGTATTCATCCAATGGAGCCTTTATCATGTCAACATATTTCTTTAAATGTGACATAAAAGAAAAGGCTACACAAGTAGCACTGCTTAAAATGTCTTACTCTTAAACAAAACTACTGCTTCCTGATGAATGGTGTGGACAGCCTTTTACTTCCTGTGCTGTCACCAGCTGTTTTTGTCTGAAGTGCCCAATTAACCTGTGTAAGTCACTAGTGCAGTAGGCCTGCAAAACCTAATCCATTAATCAATGACTTAATTAATCAGCAACTATCCAGTTTAATTGAGTTTTATATAAAATAAAACCATGTTCTTTGATTTCAGTTAAATAAATGTGAGTGTGTTTGGTATGTATTTGGTTTGTAGACAAAAAAAAAGAGAAGATTGTCATTTTGAGGTTTGGGAACTAACAGGATAACCTGCAGCTTTATAGCGTAACAAAATTTTTTTTTTTTTAAATGTATGAAACTAAATCGCTTTCCAATAAGTGGCAGTAGTATAATAAGAACAATGACACCAGTCCCAATATGTCTGAATATAGAGCACATATTGGTGGGAAAGCAAAGAACCACTTCACTTCATGTCCAACTCATTTACTCACACTCACCACAATGACAGACCAGTAATCACCAGTACACTAAAACTGTAAAAATAGCCCTATGGATGAAGACATCACTAAGAATTTCCAACAGGAATAATCTACTTTAGCACTGCCAAGACCTATGGCAGAAATGACATCTAAACACTTCTAAAAATGGCAAATAAGGAAATGGGAAACAACAGAGTCCTGAGAGCATAAAAGAGACCAAGCATTGATAAATAATGCTGGAACATAAAGCCATGTGGCTGGATGCTCTCTAGGTGAAATAGGTCTCAGGAGGTTCCTGTGATTGTGTGTTACGAGAGACTTCTGGGACAAAACCATCAGCTGAATAATGCCTGCTTCTTGTTCCCCGCCTTTTTCCTCCATCTGTCCACAGGAAAGAGCGTTGACTCACACTCTCCACACAGACACAACAAAAGTGCAGCGATGGTGAGTCAGCTTATCGTGTGGTTAGAGATACTGCTCTGGATCTACCATGCTCACTAGAAGCTGAGCCTTTACTCTCATTATTAATCTAAATGTGGAGAGAAATAAAAATGTATCATAGAATTTATTGTTATTGTTCTTAAGACATATGAACTACAACAGTTAATTACTGCCACTCCAGTATAAATGAAAATATATCAGTATCAGTAGTTTCATATTTTAAGGTGATAGTGATCGCTATACCTTTTTGCTGGAGTGGCAGTAGAACCCTGCTGCCATAATGAACCGTTTTCTATATTTAAGATGAAAATGTTTTAATAAATTAGTTTTAGTTTTGATACAATCACAGCTGAGGATTATATACAGTAGACATTTACAGTAGTACATTTAAAGTAGATTGTTTAAAGAACAATATACAATGAGGTTGAGCGGTAAAAAGCAAGCCAAAGAAAACTTGTAAGACATTTTTCAACAAAAATAAACACATTGTCAATGCTGCATTGGCAGGATTGTGGAAAAATTGTTTGATTGTTGAGGTTTATCCACAGGGTATTAAAAGTTATTAACTTTTCAGGATCTCATCTCTCAGTCCTGAGCTCCTCTCTTCAGATGAGCACACACAGACACACTCATACCCATACGTGACAGTTGAGCCGAGGCAATCTTGCCATCTCTAAAACAGTCTGCTGATACTGACAAGAGTTTTACTGTCTATTGCGTCTTTTTTCCGACTCTAAACAAAGCACAGTGGAGCTTGCAGAAGTGTTCTCACTCTCAGATCTCTTGATTTATGTTATGCTAAAAGGAATTATTGATCAATAACGCCTTAAACTCCTGCATACTGTACCGTTATTGGCAGCAGCAAGAACAATTTGTAGTGTGGCAACAATATAATTAGCTGTTGTTTTAGTCTAATTAGAGTCTTCTATAACCACAATGGCATAGTATAAAATAAGACACTGGCTGGTTAATACATTCATATCAGGAGTACAGGAAATAAGCTAAAAGAGATTCTACATCCTGTTTCTTTAGCTGCTGTGATCCACTGATGCACTGCTACCAATACAAACACTGTTCATGTGATGACATCACATGAACTATCATAACAGCTGCATTTGTGAGCATCACATGTCATAGAGCCATGAAGTGCAGAACAGCCAACTATGATGTTGTTGATCCATTTCACTTTAACAAACAGTTTATTTTCATTTTTGAGACGATATTATTGCATTAGCAACTCAGAAAAATATGAGAACTAAGCTTACATGCATGCATGCATAGGTTAATGTATTAATTATGCTTCACCACTTGGCACTTCTGAAGCATCTGTACAACACCTGGATGTAAGAAAGAAAGCACTGTGTGCAAACTCATTATCTCAGCTAAAAGTGAAACAGGAAGAGTGTGGGATTAGTGTGTTTCTCCTGCTGTGAGAAGGTCTCTATGCTCCCTCTGAGTTCCCCTTTAGTCTGCAGGGACCTGAATCTAGTACACATTTCAACAAGACACAAACTTCCTTCCCAAAAGCTGCATCAATGAGGTTTGACCTCTCAGTTTCACAAAAAAACACTGCAGAATATCACACCAGCCACAACACGTGTCTTCAGATCCAATTAGACAAAGCAGGTCCTGTATTTCCATCATGGTACAGTAAGGTTTGGTATGGTAAAGCCCTGGGTCAGGCTTGCAAGCAGCTAGACACTGCATTGACTCCCATTCATTTTGACAGCCTCAAAGTGTTATCCATAATCTTAACTATAAACAGTTAATGCCTAACCTTAACCATTAAACTGAAGTTTTTGGTCTCCATGAAGACCACTGGGACCAGTAGTCCCAGTGGTCTCCTACTGGTTCTGATATGGTCAGTGTTTATGCAAGAAAATGTCCTAAAGAGGTAACAAATACACAAACCTGACTTACAAGGTAAAAACAAAACCGGCCTTGCTGTTGTGGCAGGTAGGCATGCTGCAAAAGTGTCACATTTTCCACAGTCATTACCAATTAGTGAGATCTGCTCAAAGACGAGATGTCAAACAAAGGAGAACACCAACAGCTGAACAAATATTGGCACACAATAAATGGTCCATGAGAACCTGAACTTCCAGCTAATACCCAACTTCTCAGAAGTGGTAGGTATTGTGTCGCTTTGTTTCATGTACATTGTGTTTGAGGCTATTGTTGACTTTTGTGCTAAATGTCTCTTTACACAATGACACTGATTTAAAATATTGCTGAAAGGAGAAAGAACACACACAACAAAAACAAAGAGCCTTTAAAGCGACCATAGACATATAATTGGCATTACTGAGCAATTATTACATAATATCTTTTGAACATAGTATTATGTCAAGTGATGTGAGAGAAACCAACATTTCTGCATCTCATCCAGACTACAGATGCCAGACAATAAACATTAAAAATTAGTAATAATATTGCAAGAGAGCAATCCTGTTACTGCAGCTTTTAGCATGACACTAACATTTCTTTGCTGAAAACAGAAACTCCTTCTCAGCATATGAATATAAAACAGCCTACAATAAAAACTGCTGTTTAGATCAGCCTCTTTTAGATCAAAAGAGGAGAAAACTGCAAGTGAGGAAAGTACTGAATTGACAAGATGTACAGTATAAATGGAAATTGGGCCCATAGAGTAGGGGTTCCCAAACTAAACATTGGTTTCATTAATATATATTTGAACAAATTTGCACCTTAATGTCAGACTGGTTGTTTTTTTTATTATTATTATTATCACTTTAGGCTTCCTCTTATTATGTCCCAGTGTACCAGTCTGTTGGAAGGATATGATGTTCATGGTCATGTTTCAAGGTGTTACATGAACTTTAATTCAATAAATATTGTTTGATTTCATGTCCCGCTTGTGCTGAATTCTGCTGCATTGAAGTGCTGTGTTCCATAACACGAGTATCAGTGCTTGTAGTGGGAAAAAATAAGCGTCAGTACTCCCATTATCCATAGGCATGCATCTCTTAGTCTATATCAAAATAACTTAAAACTGGATTTATGTCTCACATTTTGCCAATTTGTAATTTCCAACAATTATTTAAATTTTAAGCACACAGTCCATTTTATTTGGTGCCGTGTTGTTATGCTGTTCCTCCATGACACAAATGTGGCAAGGAGCCAGTGAATATAACTTAACATTAATGAAAAAAAGCCAAACACAAGGGGGTCTCCCTTAAGGGGTCACCACAGCGGATCATCTGCCTGATAGATATTGTTCTTGTTTAACAATAAAAATAAAAAATTAGAAATAAGCACTAGATTCTCTCATTAAGTAGTGCACCCTGAAAAATGACTATTCTGAACCATAATAATGAATTGGACAGATAACCTAAACAGAGTACCGGCATCTTGTGAGAAGTGCACACAGCTCTGAAATGCAACAATAGAACAAACCAAAACACTAAGCTAGCCAAAGTGTAAAAGAAAATGGTCCAACATGAAAGTGTGGTGAAGTTAAATAGATTATGGTGGGCTGCTTCCCTACATAATTAATGGGGAACATTGGGTATCATGTTCTTGGAGAGGGGCTCAATTACCCATTCCTGGATCTTAAACAGTGAAATTAGAAAAACGCCCCTTTCAACCACTCTGTTGTTCATGATCCATGACCCTACATGTGCACATTTATCCATTTAACAGGTACACAAAGCCTAGATCCTATATTTTTGGACCCATCCAAGCAAAATTAATGATGTAGTAAACTGCGTCAGCTCACAGTAGATACAACAATTCATTATCTCTGTCCTCTTTTCACCCTGCATTCAGTGGCAGGAGCTGAGACAGATACAGTCTTCATGTATATTTCATCTGCTTCATTCTCTGTTTCATCTTTCTCAGAGCCGGCCTCCCTCGAGAGGCACACTTCCTGCTTTGATGGTGTCAAAGTTCTTGTCTAATAAACAGTCAGTCAGAGCCACGTCACAGAGCCTTGAGTTGCTTTCCTGTCTGCTTGGCCACATGTATGATGAGTGGGCGGATTCCATAGAAACGTTAACATAGTGTCCATGAGAACTGTGAGGGAACAGAAAGATGACACAGTATACAGAGCTCAGTGTTTTTCCATACTGGAAGTACCAGAGCCATTTAGCAGAACTGGTGTCCAAACTAAACCAAGGCCTTTGTCTTTTGTTTGTTTTTTTTGAGTTTGCAATAGTACATAGACTTATGGCATAAAAAAATACCTGAACTACTCTGTGGGTGTGTTGAATTTGACTTGCAATGAAGAGGGACCACAAAATATTACAATGGGCCAGACATCTTTCAGCTGCCAAGCAAATATTTTTACAACGCTCCCTACACACATCACATGTCACAGGTGTAAACCCGCTTGTCCTGTTTACCTGGGTGGAATATCACATCTGTCTCGCTCTTCACTTCCACATCGCATATTTACAGGTTGCTGTTCTTGCCCATAAGCTTTCACTGTAGCCAAAAAAAAAAAAATAAGTGTGACATTCATGTGTTGAGATAATATCTGAACTTTACCCAGGCGACCCATTTACAGCAGCATTCCTTGAAGCCAGCGAGTTGGGCTGTGATGCTTTTCAAGTATGCAGTCGGTTTCCTGGACTTTGTTTGAATTAAAAACAGAGCACCACAGGAAAAAGATATTTGGAGTCGCTTTTCTTAACAGCTAAAATATACTGTACGTCCAACTCTGAGATGAAAAGCACTCATGTGCCAGTATATGCATTTTATTTCACTGTTCTTTTCATAGATGACACACAACAGATAAGGTAGCCAGGCGAAGAAGTTGAGCCAGTGGGCGCAATCATGTCTTTGCAAAATTTGCAGTGTTTAGTTGGCACACATAACTAGCTACAACATGCTGACAGTACCATGAGCAGCCTCACGTTCTGTCTGAAATAAGACCACTCTTGTTTATATGCACAACCACATGTCATTCACATGCTTTTAACCAAAGCAAATTGCAACTAAGGGACAAGCGTGTGTGTAGTAACACGTGAAAAACGACCTGAAGTAAGTGAAAGGCTTAATAAAACAAACTTTCGGAGATCAGGCAAAGATGCCAGGTGCCAGGCAGGCAGGTTGGGGTGTCCAGAGAGGAGAAATACATCTTCAAAGGGTTGAAGACAGAGAGGAACGCCCTGCTGTGGCAGCATTGAGCAGCTCCTTGCACCATTGAGGAACCACAAATGAAAAAGAGTCTGGAATGTGACTATGTATTTACTGACGGCATTCCACACCAGTTCTCATTCCTGCTCTTATCGGATCATCTAACCTTATCGCCACAATTAAAGCCTCCTCCACTGCAGTATATGACATGCCACTCTAACTGTAAGCAGACAAGGCCTTGCCTCGAGGAGAGATAGCAGGTCTTTCATCTATGGCAGTGGTTTTCAAACTTTATACCAATTACCACCTGAGAAAATACTGAGCCCTCGAACTCACACCACAATCACCAACATTAAAATACAGTGGCATAAATAGGCCGAGCAAAGTCAGCTACGAACTTTTCATAACAGGCAGATTTATTCCCAATAAGATCATTTGCTCTCTCATCATCCTCCGCTTCCTCACATATACTTCAGACACTGATATGGCACAATTAGATTAAGATGTAGGGAGAGATAAGGTGAGTCTAATTATTATTATCCTCATCCTCACTCTGATCACATACCCTGGTATAAGCTTGCGTAACCATGGTGGTATATGTACCACAATTTGAGAACCATGGATCTAAGGAGCTGACTTGAAACTAGTATGTTATTCACAAATAAACTAAATATTGGCAGTTATATTTTTTGCTTGAGAAACTTGAGGCAACAGGCAACATTCATGTACCTTCATGTTCCTGTCTGATCACTGTCATAAAGACACAGTAGCAGCTAAGTAAGGACATGGGTACTGATCCTTACGATCATGTTGTGCTGTGTCATAATAAGCAAAATACACCAAAACACATTCACTATGAGGTGTACACTATTCCCTTCATCTTTTGGATACAGAATGATCCCAGTGGCAAAGGGAACAACACATGGGAGCTTATCATCTACTGCTGCCTCCGTTGGTACGTTTTGGCCACTTAGGTAAATCCTAACAAAGACTTTGAAACAACAAAGTCACAAAATTACATATTTGAACCCCTGGTTGAGACAGAAGTGTATCAGAAACGCATGAAAGCCATGGATTTTGGTATGCAGTCAGCACTGAGTGATTCCTCAACCACATTTAAAAAAAACACTGATCCACCCATTTAAAACACTTTAAAGGACAGAATTGTCACTCCGCATCGACTGGCAGCTCATTAAGGCCAACACTATGCACAGCAGTTAATGGACTTGATGAACTCAGCACCTACAAGATGAGCTGCAGCTTCAGGTTCAGGACAGAGGGGGGAAAGATGATCAAACCCAGGCTGAGTTAAATACATAATATAGATTATAATTATTTCCATAGATAATAACTAGTTGGTGACTTATTCACAGAACTATATACATGAGGTCACTCCAAATGCTGTTACCCACCCCCACCCTGACTCGTGTCATGTCAGTTACAACATGCAGTTGATGGACTTCAATGCTGTGAAATTAACAAAATTGGATGTGGGACACCAGCACTGTTGAGGCATATGTGGGACAGACAACACTTCTGTCAGGAAAAGGCCTCCCCTCCCTTATAATGTAGGCAATGCAGCTGAGTTTACAAGTCCTGTAAATGTTACATGCAAGTATAGAATTACACACAGTAGCTTAGTCGGGATAGTAGCTTGCCATAATGAAGCATTTAAGGATCTATTTGAGATACAAAGAACAAACTTTCACAGCTAACTAAAAACAGCAACGCCTCATTGGACCAGTTGACATGGCAATGATCTAATTAAGAACAAATGGCCAGCTGATCATGTGAAGAAAATCTGCTTGCAGTGCACTGAGGTGGGTCCAAAGAAAAGAAGAAATGCTTGCACTGCAAAGAAAAGGTTCCAAATTTCCTAATTTACTGCCAGTGCCAATAACAGCTAAGTGTGAAACGTACATAAAAAAACACATGGGAACAAACCAGTACAACTACTTTGGGAAACAATATTTATAACTGCATGTATCAGAACGTACACAGGCTTAAACCAGAGAAAAAAAACAAGAAATACTTAAATACTAGCAGGTGTTAAAAACGCTTAGTTACTGCACATAAAGATTGAAAACCACTGTTGTATTTTTTTTAAATCTATATACCTGTCTAGTTGGGCTGAAACAACTACTCGATTAATCGTTCATTAATCAATTACTTTACGGTGACATTTTCACCCACAATGCAGGTTAATTACTACAGGATTCCCTTGGCAAAGATAAAAGCATGGCTGTGTTAATAAGGGGTTTCACTCACTGTATATCATGTGCAATAATTCTGTAATTTGAGACTGTAATTAAGTCAGAGCGATGTTAATAGAGCAGAGGGAAAGTGTTGATGAAGTAGGGATCCTGTTGAACTCACTGGTGCAGCGTTAGCAGCTGAAAATTCAGCATGGGCACTTTAGAATGGTGAGAAATCAACATGTAAATGTGGCGGTTATTCCATGTTCTCTTGTGTGACATGTCACATAAGCGACACAGTCAATTAGCGTGAAAACATGTCCACTGACTAATTACACGTCGTTGTATGAGGGAAGAAGACACACCGACTCAGTCATGACACACAAAAAAAGTATGGTCCTGCCGCACTGACACGCGTCTACTCTGACGTAACGTTGTTATTGCTGTTGCTAACAATAACCATGTCATTTTGTGACGAGACTCTCGTTAAATTGTAACGACAGCGGAACTGAATTGACAGTAAAGTTTGCACATAAGACGCCCATGAATCGGATAAAAGAACGAGGAAAAAAAGCATGTAGACTCTCAGGATAAATGAGTATTAGCCATTAGCTTCAGCTTACCTGTTCAGTATCGCTGCGGTGCCGCGGTGGTTTGACCAGGGTGATGCTGCTGCTGCTGCTGCCGCCGCCGCCACACGCACGCGACTCATCAGCTTGTCACCAGCAGCAGTGGTCACTGTTGGAGCCGGTAGGTGGAGCGCGTGGATCGAATTCAGTTTGGTGCAGTGCGCGGGGAACTCTGGGAAACGTAGTATTTTCTGAGAGACGACAGGAAGGCAAAATAAAAGTTTTCAATAACGTGTCATATTGTACATGGTATTTCAGCACATTTCTTTAAATACATTGTTGCCTGTTTTTTGCTTCCGTTGTTATTTCCGTGCTGTTCCTATTCTACATTGTGCTGTTGCGTCAATTAAGGGAGAAATAAACCGTTTTCATGCAGCGGCTCCACCTGCTGTTGAAATAAAGAAACTACCACAAGTTATAAATCCAAAATATTTTTTTATTGACACTTAAAAATGAAGTACTGTGGCATTATCACTTTTTAACGAGATTTGTGTAAACGTTTTTTTAATATATATATATAAATAGTTTTCTATTATTTCCTTTTTTAATTAAAGTTTATTATTTTATTGTACTATCCGCTGAGCCGACCCCTAAAGAAGAAGTGACAGATTTTAGAGTGTCAGTTACCCTCCGAATTCCATCAGAACAAATGGGACATACCTGAAAATAGTCGTGTTGGTCACAGTGGGTGATATTGGTAGCCATTCAGTACAGTAACAACAAAGTCGATTTCGTGCTTCCTATCCTTAGTATATCGTAATGTAACCGAGTGTTTATGAAGGACTTAACTATGCAGCTGAAATAAATTAATGAGATTCGGAGAATCCGTGCAGATTAATTAAAATTAATTTTACTTTTAGAAACACATTTTCGCCTTAACACCCTTCACTTCCCCTTCACCCTAGCCTTCAAAATAAGAGCCCTTGGCTCAGGCCACACTAACTTCCTGTCCAAACCTCTTGTCTTTGGTAACAAAAAATAGCTGATAGAAACATCGTTACCTGTTATCTTAATATTTGTCGTACATGTGTGTGGTAACCTGGTTCCGCAAAATAAGAAACACTCCCTGGTATCACTTCACTGTTTATTCAGGAACGTTGCGAGCAGTTACATGATCACTCTATTAACGTATATCTACATCGATATCTATCTATATCTATATACATATCGTAGCTTTCATAAGATCAAAGGTCACAATTTACTTATTAGATGGATGGATGGAATGATTTTCTAATCGAGCACAGAACCTATTAGAGTAAATGCCGCTGTAAAATAAGTGAGCTAGCAACCGGTTGTTGCGTCATATCCGTTTCGAATGTGCTGAAAATAATTGAAATAAAGCTCAAGAGAAACGAATATTTAAAAAAAAATTGCTATACAAATATGTGTTTGATTTTAATTCGTTTAATATCACGTGAATATATACATATTCTTCATTTGTGTTTAAGTCGTGTTCAGTGGAGTCATAACTGTCTCGAATGTGCCGCGTGGTCATTTTTGGCTACGTTTACCTAAACGTCTGCCTGTCATTGACAAACATGGCGGCCTCCTCCACCGGTGCTGCTGACTCTCCGGCTTCAGCCTCGGCTGGACCGAGTCTGGACGACCAGAGCCTTCAGTACAGTATGATTCTGGATCATTTGATCGGGGACAAGCGGCCCGTGAAGGAGCTGAGCCCCGGCGTTATGGGTGGACTGCCGGTGCCGGTGAAGACCGAGGAGCAGAAGATGATCGAGAGAGGAATGGAGAGCTGCGCCTTCAAGGCTGCTCTGGCCTGTGTGGGAGGTAAGAAGAAGAAGAAGAAGAAGCAGCACTGCATTATTTTACTGTACAGTCATTTGCCGCTTTATTAGTATAACAGGATACCTAATAAAGGTCCAATACAGAACACGTCCATCGGCCAGAGGTGCTCATCAAGGATTAACATGCAATTCTGCAGAGCCCTTATGATGAAGTCAAAGTCAAAATTAGTTGTTTTTATTTAACTTAAAAGGCATCCATGTGTATGAGTAGTAAACCTACTGTACTAAACAATGAACAGAATGAATAACAAGTTAAAAGATTAAGACATTTAAAAGATAAACTCCCTAAAAAAATGTTTTTCAGTCAATTATTTCCTCCCCTTTAATAATGCCCATTGGTATTTTATTGTTATCGTTGGAAAGCCTGGTTAGTCACCTTTACAACGAGGTATGAATGAGCAACACAGCTAGGTAGGTCAGAGGTCAACAGCAAAACAGTCTTTTATTCCACAGGTCTATACTTGATATCCTTTTGCTTTATTTTGAAGTCACTGGGGTTTTTTGTGCGTTCCTCAGGGTTTGTTCTCGGAGGAGCTTTTGGTGTTTTCACCGCTGGCATCGATACCAACGTTGGCTTCGACCCCAAAGACCCGCTGAAGACACCGACGGCTCGAGAAGTCCTCCGAGACATGGGCCAGAGAGGGATGTCCTACGCCAAGAACTTTGCCATCGTGGGCGCCATGTTCTCATGCATCACCCCCAGGTTATTTGAGTTTGAGACCCCTGCGTTAGGGGAACATTCTGGGAACCTTTAGAGAACGTTCTCTAAAGGTTGTAAAAAAGTAACGCTCTGGGAACCAAATGTGCAACCAAAAACTTAAAGTTAGGACAACTTTCCGTGGCAACCACAGTAGAACCTTGAGGGGGGACCCTCAGGGAAAGTTCCCTGAATGTCGTGGGAACCAACATTTATTAGCTGGGATGGAGCAGTGTATGGGTTGGTTATGGAGAAGGTAAACACCTGCATTTTCAAGCTTAGCATTGGATTTTTGTTTGTTGCTTACATGGGAAGTTGGGACATTAAAAGGGCACTAAATCGACTGTGCCATCGTATTAGAGGAGTTATTAGAAGAACTCTGTGACACAGAACTGGAAATATCTTACACTGAGTGCTGTCCTGGGTGCTGATATTGCTCTTTCCAAATCCCAGCCGCAGGTGCAGAAAGAGGTTAAATAAAAACGTTTGGTGCCAGTGGTTTAGTTCAACAAAAGTTACTGATACCCCTTTAGGAAAGAAATAAAACATTCTGTGTGAGAGTGACAGAGAGGGGAAAAGGTGGGGAAAACAACACAAAAAAACAGTCATTAATAGTTTATTTGACCGACCCATCCGAACCCACTGTTTTATCTTTTTTGTGGGTTCAATTAGGACGTCACTACTATATAGGTATTTCTATTTTTCACATGACTTTTGGAGAATTACACAGCGTCCATTCAGATAACGCAGAGGTGTTTTGTGTTAATGAACCATGACATGTCATCAGAGATTAAATTGAAATACTATGCCCACCATGAACAATGGCGCAGACAATTTGACCATTACTCAATTTCCATTTACGGCCCACAAACTCTGTTTATGTTTTTGATTGTGTTTGGTGTTGTGGACTGTTAACCCCCACCGCAGTAAATATTCCACATAAAACCCATTTAAATTATACTTTGAATGTGATCTATTGAGTGAAATGTCAACAGACGCAGCAGCTCGAGCTGCATAATTCACTCCTTTATGAACGCAAACGGACAAAGGCACTCCCGTGTGGCAAAGGTCCCTTATTTTTACGACGTCCGTTATTTATGAAGTGAATCCTTATTTATCCCATGTATATTAAAGGGACTACTACTTTCGAGTGCTTCTAGTGTTCATCATGGTGCACTCGTGTCGCTTCTCCTTTGCTCCTGTCCTCATTTGATTTGTTGGTCAACATATTGGCACGGCATGAAAGCCTGCCAAGGTGCCCAAACACATTTCCTTCAAATGTGTTTACACTCCACCAAACACAACTGGCAGCATTCAGCAGCGTGGGTTTACAATTCCAAAGCGAAGCGCCTTGTCAGGTTAAAAAGTAGCAGCTGCTAGTGGATGGAGGAGTCAAAAAGATTGGTTAATATCTTCACCAAGATAGCGCCGTTGTCAACGACAACACGAGCTCTCGTGCGTACGGGGAATTGCAAATGACTTGTGAAAACTAGGACAAAAACAATGACAAAACAGAGCTAACCTCATGTGGTTACGGGTTGAGGATTTTTTTTTTCTTCCTCCTCAAACTTTGGGAACATGTTTTCCTCAAAAATCAAAGCGTCGACTGTGAGCTCTTGATAAATAGTAAAATCCCCAGAATGTCAATCGCATCAAGACTGTCAGCATTCTGCTCACCCACCCAACAGGTGGGCTACTGTGCTTGATACTATTACCTTTCAAAATCTTCTGTGTGTGTGTGTGTGTGTGTGTATGCGTGTGTTTATGTGAGGCTTGCATTAATATTTAATTTGCCACCAGACACAAAAAAAAACTCAAAATGCTGCTTCTTCAGCAGCAATTGGATAAAAAGACAACACATCTAGTGCATGTCCAATGCTGCTGCGAGGACTGTGTTCTATAACAGACACTGACAAGACAAATCTGTGAGTCCGCTTCCCTCTCATGGGTCTAAAAACTCCCAGCATAGTAAATGATTAATAGAATTACTGCCCAGTGTTTGCCTCCACTGCCATACAATTTCAATCTATATGTTTGTTTTTGTTTTTTTGCTGTTGTTGCTTCCATGACGCTATAAATTTTTATTTTCAGACAGCCAAAAACAAAACTGATACCAAGTAATTACACGGCCAGTTTTGCCAAAAAGAAATACGGATGCTAGTACTTTTGTACACACGAGCAGTGTGTCTTGATCTACAGTATGTGGTAAATGGATCATTAATATGTTGAGTGCATTTCTACAATCCCTCACTGATCAATGATTTTTGTGATTTATCCTTTCCACTGTTAATTAGTTAATCATGTGCATGTTAAAACCCGAGATGATTTTAAATGAAATTTCTTCTTTTACTACTGTAATTAACTGAATACAATGCAATACTCAATACACCCAATACTATAAATAGGTCTTGTTGCACTTGTTTAACCCTTAGAACACAGAGAATTTTGGCTGTTTTTTTCCCCATTACTACATTTAAACAAACAGTATATACATAGGCTATGGAAATGTGCAATATAGAGTTTCTTATATCATTTTTTCAGCACAACCTGACTAAAAACATACTAAAAATGTTTAAAATCTGATTGAAACACGTCACAGTTCAAAGTTAACTTGACTCGTTCTTATGAACAAAAAGTACAGAAAAACGGTCTAATTTTGTGACTTCTGCACAATTATTGTTCCTGCATGTCACGACAATAAATGTGACATACAATGAATCAAAATTTTGACTTAACATCACATAAGATGACGAAAAACACACATTTTTCAAAGCTTAAATGAGTGACCCATAAACACACACACACACACCCAGGATGTCCATCAGGAGTTGTGTATTACTCTCACAGCAAATTACCATGGGTGCACCTGCGTGTGGCTTTATACAACAATAAATCGAGTGCACAAAACGTGTTGCCACAATAGTGAATAGCCTTCAATGTGAGCAGTTGGACTACACTTTAAAGGACTGCCCTGAAGACTTTCTTAAGTTGCTGGATTCCAAAGGCAATAAAAAATAAATAAATACTGGATTACTAAGGTCACAGCACAATCTGATCAAAACCTTGGAAAAAATGGAACCGAAAAGACACCCGAGAACATACTGCCTCTGGCCACAGCTGTTACCGGTCCAGGGCCATTAAAAAATGCAAAAAAAATTAAAAATATTTATATATGCTACTTGACACTTTGCCCCTGCAGTGTGCATAAAAAAAGGCACGATTCTTTGTTTTTGCGAAACGCTGTGTTTCTCTGAGATATGAGGATTAAACAGAACATTTTCACTCAGCGCTGCGAAATGAGTCTTAAGAGCAAACAAAGAGCCCGACAACTGCCAAACACAAAGCGAACGTGCTCCACGATGATCACCACGCTACGCTGCCCAAAATGTCAGCACCTGTGAAAATTTCAATTTACCATAAATCTATGCCAAGTCCTGAATTTGCATTCTGGGAGGCGCGCGTGCGAGAGAAGGTTATGACATGGTGAGCTGCAGGGTCCCAGGGACACAATCAGTGACAAAGGATTCATATTAAAGACAGATTATTGTTTTTCTCGCCACACAATGCCTAGCCTTCAATCCAATGGCCCACATAGGATGAATAGCATTACTCACACTGTCATTTCCTGTTGCCACTGCAGGGTCAGAGGAGACAGCCATACAGGGATCCAGTTCTATCACTGTGCTCCATCAATGTCGAGAATCACAGACGGGTGGAGAAATACTTCCCACAGGACAGACATTTTAAGCACAGACTGGGTTACTTACCGCTCAGCCACTGACCAGCAAAAGTGAGGCAGATTTGTTTTGGTTTTTTAAAGGTAGGAAATTGACTTTGACAGCCCAACAAAACACATTTTGGACCAATACACTGGCAATTTACATGTAAATTAGTTGTAGGTACGTGAGTTCAAATTTACATACAAGGTTGGAAAATGATTTACTGTATGTTCATACTGCTAGATACTGTGAGGCTTATTGGACCATAATATTATGTAAGATTCTTTTTAATCTCTGTGGGAAGGAGTGTCATTTACATTCACATGCAGGTACAAGAGTTTTACATTTACTGAACGGTCTGTCTTCCCATCGACGCAAACAAATGGCCAAAGTGGATTAAGTGGCATGTTTTGGGCTGCCGTGAGAAGATAATGTAGGAGCAAAAACTATTTAGACACGGTGACAGGGAACTTGCAGTTCTTTTCAGCGTGAGCATTTTTTTAGAGCAGATTAGTTCAGTGTACATTAATTTCACCCCAATACAATAACGCTTATATAGAACTGAAGCTGCAGCATGTTTTATGGAGTGGCCAAAAAGAAAAGAAGGGCTTAGAGTCTTGAGGGAGCCTAATTAACTGAGCCGGGATTTGACTGTTACATAAAGTGAACTAATAGCTACTGAGATGAGAAGAGTTTCGTCTAAGAGCCGCTCATTCACACACGCGGTGGAAATGAGGCCAGGGAAAATACAGTCAGCGCTCATTTGTGAAAGAAACTGATGTGCTGAGGCAAAAGTGTGGCTTTTAGGGAGTAATATTTTCCATCTGAGCAGTGGGGAAGCACAAAACCTGGAAGAGTGTTGAAGATCATCTGCTCAACTGCAAAGAAGTCATAGGTAAACAAGATATTTCCATATCACGAACGAAAGTCCTATCATTCCACACTTTTCAGCTCTGTTGCGAGCAAGTTCAACTTACCCAGGTTATGTTTTTCGTTTTTTGGCTCCAGTGAACCGTGCAATACCTGTCTGTAACCTATACTACGAGGCTTATTATGAACTGCCTCAGTAAATACTGGGCTTCCTCAAACTCTATCAAGCCTGTTCATGTGAAATAGGTGAAACAAGACGTTAATTATAAATGGAAATAACAAGCGTTAATAAACGACCTAATGTGATGCGAGAAGACACGCCAATAACTGCTGGTAATGTTGACAGACAAAAGTATTAAACTGCAGATACACAAACTGTAGTTTCAGGTCACGTTTTCTGTTCTATCAATAATAATAATAATAATTTGCTGTGTCCTCTTATGGTGTCTCTATTTTCCAGTATTTTTCTTTTTCTTGCCATTGTAATTCTATGCTCTACCCAATCCTTTGCATGTGTTAACTTATTCATATGATACATTTTCATATGATTATTTTACCTATGGTTAAAAACCCTTTAATAACCCTAGATTTGATTTAATTGAACATAAATAATGAATAATAAACATTAATTGGTTTGAATGCACTTTTTGACTTTTGCTTGAGTTCTCCAATTTAAGTTTCTTTGAAGTGTAATATAGTTTTATTTTTGCCTGATGATAAACAAATTATTATGAACATTTGGTGATGTCAAAGGAGAGAGAAGCACTTAATGGACGACGACATAACCGCGTATAACCGCAAGAAATATCGACCGGAGTGTGAATCAGTTTGCCGAATGAAACACAACAGACGCCTTTTTTATTTGTCTGTTTATTTGTGCTACGAGCTTCACTGACAGGGTAAGAGTCAGAGCATCAACACTGCTAGGCATGCAGCAGCTCAAATGAAGCTATAAAATTTACTATGTGTTTATTTTGTGTGATAAACTCTCCCTCCATTTGTGGACACGCGGAATATATGAAACAATAAAAACATTCACAAGTCTATAAAATAGTTATTGATCTTTATTATTTCTCACTTTACGGTGAAATCATGTGTCCCCGGCAGAGTCCTGTAGGCACGATGACTCTAGTTGTCCTGAGAATTGATGGACTTTGCATTGTTGTCATAAACTAAACCTGCACTAGAGCAAGTTAGTAGTTCAGCATGTTTCCATGGAAATAGATCAGTGTTGTAGGACTGAAAATCCAGCGTATCTTGAAAAATGCAAACTGTGTTTCATATGGACCACACAGGCAAATGTGTGGCTTTTTATAGTGTTTCCTCTGAAGACATCTGCCTGTTATCAGCGCTGTGAAACCTTGTGGGGAAGCTGCTAATTATTCGGTGGTTATTTCCAAATGACCCCGAACATTGTCACAACAAATAATAAAGCCAGCTATAGCTACTTCAAACACTGCAGCAGAATCTGCCAAGCCACTTCACAACTGGTGTTGGTTCAACACAACTACTTGTGTTTCTAATGAGTGGAATAAACATTATTCTATTTTCACAGCCGGACAACGCACCCAAGTAGAGGTCCAAATCCACCCTTTAGACAAAACACCCACCCACACCCCGGAACTCCAATCCATCTCTCGCAATAACAACTCCTAACAACGTCTCAGCAATCATTCCTGGCACCATCTCTCCTTTCTCCTGACAGGCAGATGGCGTTGGTGTCCCGGATCAATCGGCAATGCAGCTGACCCACCCACACATTTTTTTATTTTTTTACTTAAGAATTAAAATTTTATTAATCCCCTTAGGGAAATTATTCCTCTGCATTTGACCCATCCTAGAATTAGGAGCAGTGGGCTGCCACACTGAGTAGCGCCCGGGAAGCAATGGGGGTTGCTTAGGGGTACCCCAGGATCCTGTCACATCACATTTGCCTCCCCCCTCCCCAAAAAAATGCTTCTGACTGAATGTTCCAGGTACTCTCTCCCCTGCACCAACTGGTTCTCTCTCCCCCTTCTGAGGCACAAGCGCCTCAGTCGAGTTGTCAAATGGACACCCATTTTTGGAAACCTGATGTGTTCACCAGGGCCACCAAGGCAGCTACATACGGTCCAAACACTTCCACTATTGTTGTCCTATGAAGGCATTTCATATTACAACTAAATATTACCATAAACTATTCACTTAGTATTCATCTATTCAAGGTCAGGGATACTTGCTGCTACATATATCAAATGGATCTGCCTTGTCACAGTTAATCATTATGAAACAGATAATTGGTGGGTGGCCTTGAGGCTCATGTCAAGGATTCACCATCATTACAATGGTGCTTTATAGGCACATACTGTATACATATATGCTGAGTGTCAGTATGATAATGACCAGGGCACTGTTAGTGTCGCTTCTTTTAAAAACAGCCTGAAGCGTAAAAATGAGATGTCAGTTACAGAAATAAACCGATACTGATACTGATGCGGTCTTTTACTGAAGATCACAGAGTCAATTCAAGCTTATTTGTTTACAGGCAGCCAATAAGAAGACCTGCAACTACTCATCATTTTTATTATGGGGTAATGTGGTGATTATTTTCCTAATTCAATTTAATTAGTTTATTCGATTAATTAACCCTAATAAAAAGGCTTGCCAATTTGGTAATTCTATAATATGACTTCCTGAATCACATTTTTTACAGACTTGCCTTTGTTTGATTGTTTTTTTTATAACATGATGATTACTTTTGTTTTTCTGTTTTCTTTCTGAAATGTTGCATTGGTTTTAGTAATTTGTATTTTCTTGCTTTTGTTGCACATGTTATCTCCTGTTGATTTATTTGATTTGCACTTACTTGCCTTTATGTGCTGTCTTCTTTCTTTTATTTTTTCACGTTTTTTTTCATTTATTAGTTTATATTACTTATTTGGTGTTTTCTATTTTATTCTGTATGACTGCCAAGGCACGTTGCAAACTCTATTTTTTTATGGATTGAAAATTAAAGTTGAAAAAACTATTGTCACAAGTTATTTAATGTTGTCCAAGTAAAATAACGTAATATAAAATAACACATGTGACAGTCAGAATGGTGGTAGAATAAAAATAAACCTGAAATCATCTGAACAGATGATTAGCAGTATTAGTATATTTAGCACTAACAGCAATTTGACAGTATAGCGGTAGCTTGAGCTGCATAAACAGAGCTACAGTTTGATACACCACTGAGCATTAATCAAACTTACTTTCAGCTAATGTTATAGTTCTTTCATATTTGAAGCAACAACACACTCAACAACACACAAGTTTCATCTTCAATGGCCTTTGCTCCACAAAGTTTGAATATGCTTAACCATGACTGCTGTGTCAAGAGGTTTAGTTAATTATCGATACCTCATGTACAACTAAACTTTACAAACTACAGCTTTAATGTTAGCTTTCTTGTACCGAAGTCATTATATTACAATTTCACCAGTAAGTTGAAAACATTAGCAAATGCAGGCTTTCGATTTGTAGTAAAAAGCAATCTGAAGGGCAGCTGACTCTTATCTGTTAAGTAGTCTCTGAGGAAAGAATACTTTTCTACTTGCACAATAAAAATAATGCTTTCTATATATCCAAGGTCATATGGGAGTACTCAACTGACTTAAATAAAAAAAGAGGCTGAAACAGGACTGAGGTTTATATAACACAGGCTGTATATGAGAACAACCTTCCACATGATTTGACACTTGCCCTTTCCCTGACTCATTCTGAATGACATTCAAAGCATTTATGTTTCTTTTATTTAGCCCAAAATACTTACAAGCACTTTGCCTTCTCCTTTGTTTGTCCGTCTTTTTTCCTTTTTGCTGAAGTAATGCTTGAAAGCACTAAATTGATAGGAATCTCTTCACTTTTCTTTCTCTGTTTTACCCAATCTTGCCATTCACTGAACAAATATGCTACAGTTCCACACGGAGGTGATAAACCAGACACTGTTCAAAGGGATATACAGATCACACAACAGCTCCTTTGTTCTACAGACGTTAGAGATCATACCTGCGTTAATACACATGCTCACACAAAATCTGTCCAGGACCTGTTGACTTGCATGCAATTCAGCAGCTAAGTCCACCCAATGCCAGATTTTGAAAAATGGCACAAAGCGGGCTGAGACTTGAGTGAGGGAGTGGAGTTGTGACGGGGTGTGGTCTGACTGAAATCTGACACCTGAGCTCCAGCAAGTAAAGGACAGGAGAGTTGAAAGGGGAGGAGTCCAGGGCAATGAGCAACGCACTGATTCGACAAGAGAGTGTACCAGGGATGCAAGCATGGACTAAAATAGCCAATGGCAAAATTTGAATGCAGTACTTCGTGTTTTTACCAGAGAGGCAAAAAGTGAGCTGAATTTGAATTGTGAAGATTTGTAACCTAATAATTAGGTTTAGGGGTTAATTTACACTTTAAATATGTTTGGTATGTACAGCAGTATTGTAGTAGTGGTGTACATGTGTGGCCAACCAGGGAGGTGATCCCACTAACCTCCAGAGAGCTGCCGTATTTGCCCCGAGGAATCACTCATCAGTCCAGACAGGTGATGAGATATGTGGGAAGCTTATTCTCATGAAGTACTATCCAGTGATGGGAAAAGACTGGCTGAAACTTTAATGATGCTCCATAGTGAGACTGATGGCATGATAAATGGCCTGTCACTCAAGTTCTTTAAGTTAGGCTGAATGTTTTCATCCAGCAGGGTAAAAATCTGTCAGAGGGCCGAGCTCAGAAATTAGGTGTAATCTGCAGACGCTATTAGATATCAATAAGTTTCGCTGATTACAGTCTATGAGAGGCAGACTGTAGGGAGTGAATTATGTCAGGCTAAACTAGTTTTCTGCAAAGGATTTAATTATGAATTGAACTGTATTGAGGAAATACAACCAGATGCTTAAGCAAAACTCTGCAAGTTGCTCATCCCACAGTGGCTTGGCACATAATTGTTTTATAATTTTGTAATGTGCGGTTATAGTTGACATCATAATGAGATTGTCATCATTCAGATTGTCTCCCCGACATATCTGCGTGGATGAAAGCCCATCAACTCCAGCTAAACCTCTCCAAAACTGAACTGCTGGTCTTCCCAGCCAAGCCGACAATAAATCATAACATCTGCATTAATATCGACTCCCCATCTCTGGCTCCTTCCAAGATAGCAAGAAACCTGGGAGTCATAATTGATGACCTTTACAGATCATGTTGCCTCTGACGCCCGGTCATGTCGCTTGGCATATTCAATATAAGAAAAATCAGGCTGTACCTAACTCAACAGGCTACCAGGCTCCTAGTACAGGCTTTGGTCATCTCCCACCTCGACTACTGCTCCACTGGCTACCCTTAGCCGCCCTCATCAAATTCAAATCACTGATGCTAGCCTACAAAATGCTTCATGGGTCTGCTCCCACCTATTTAAATGCTCTTTTTGTGTGTCGTTCCACGCTGGTACTACCTTACCCCCTCCCCTGGATCTCCTTCTGCACTCTCACCCTCTGCCAGTCCACTGTTCATATCTAGTGTATTTCTTTCCAAGACTTCTATGTAACTTATTCCTCTATTCCTTTTTTTGTAAGTGCTTGAATGTAAATGTAATGCAAGAATAAAGGCATGTAAACTGAGTGGAAGTCTGTACATTTGTCCTGTACACTATGTTTGACTTTTCCCCTCACAGTGTTCATGCCTGTTAAAGTTGCTTTAACACACACATCATTGGTGTTTAAGTTTGTTGTCTATTACACTGCCGTATAACCCATTTAAAAGTGGTTATAAATCATTATTAGCAGTGTAAAACCCCAATAATGTTGCACTAAAGGTGATCATCATCATTGTGCGAAGAAAAAGCTTGAAAACAAAAAGAGTGTGTGTCACAGAAGCAGCCTGTTAGAAATGCTGCTTGGATGTAAATTGATGGCGAATGCAGTGTATGCAGTTCTGCAGGGGTAAATAAACAAAGCACTGGTGTAGCTTGTAACGGGTGGCTGACCTGTAAACGGTTCCACTTCAAGTGACATGAATTGTCACTCGCCACAGAAGAATGAGTCTCTGGGTAATTGCCAGAGTCCAGTCTTGTGGTTCTGTTCTCTTCACATATTAACTGGGCTGTGTCAGCATGCTTGGCCGCTTTTTTAAAGGTGAGCTCGTTTTGTGCACCAGATTTGTCTTCATTTCACAATAAAATGGATTTCCAGGTGCCTCTAACATTTGGAGTGTGTTTCATTTGCGGCTGAACCCCAATGAGTAATGTCACAGCAGGTGTAAAGCCTTTTGTTTGTACCCTGTCTTTTAAAATGGTAAAAGGAAAAAAAAAATTGTGTCAATTACGGAGCGCGCTTTGACTGTTAATGAACTAAAGCGCTGCACAATACAAGTTGCACTTAACCGTTCACACACATGCACATTTGGGAGCTGTTGGCACAGTGGTCAAGGGTAATTTCTGGTTCAGTGATTTGGTCCAAGTCACTCAGTATGTTGAACAGAAGAGCCGAGGATCCATAGACTGCATAGAAAAATGAAAGTAGCTCCCCTTCCCCAGAAAGTGAAGCCAATGCCAAGGTGTCTGAAACCTTTATTCATTGAATGACCATCTGGAGCAACTTCAGTGATGTCCGTTTTGTAAATCACAGTTCCAGATGTTATTTCTGTTTTAATTACTGTATATCACCGTAAGCTAATACTTTTCCAAACAGCAACATACAGCACAAACATGATGGTACAACATGGCAGATGCCACAAAAGAGAGAGACCCTCTCACGGAGTAATATAAATACTTTATAGTCAGCTGTTCCACAATGAATATTTGTCACCTTCCGCTTGCTAATGCTGTTAAAAATGAAAACATCATTCAGGTCCAGCATTCTTTTTATATCTGCTTTCGGATGCTAAGCAGGAGTGACAGAGGCATCATTGTGAGCTCACTGGAATCAGCAGAATCTGATCTGATTTGTACCTATTTAGACTGATTACATCCATATGCCACTCTAACCTTAACCAGTGTTGTGCATCAGTAGTGCTTTCTTACTGTGGGAGCAATAAAATGAGCATTGAAATGATCTTTTTTCTCAGATAAATATGTAAATTAAATGAGTGTACATCAGAAGTACTCACTGTGTTATTAATAATGTCGATGAAGTTGGCATCATCTAAGCTCTAAGCTGACATTCCTGATTAAAAATAACCACACCTCATGCGATTTTATCTTCCTTTTAGGTTTATTTTGAAATTGAAAGAACCATTTTGGGGTAATCTCTCCATCTTGAAAATGCTGCATGCATATTGTCACAGATTATATTGTGTTCTATTCTACTGAGATCTATTTCTGTTTTAGGACACTTTGCCGCATCAGCAGTTGTTACTGATGCTTCCTACACATGGGCTGTGTAGCCAATAGGAGCAACATCTCTCTCTGGTCTGTTTCTCTTGTTACAGGCCAGATTTCCCCAATACATTAGTATAGTATTGACGAGGTGCAGAAGTCTGATTCACTCTTAAATCGCTTCGACTTACATCAAGCTAAATTGTTGTTGTGGATATATTGTACAATATAAAACTATCCTGCCAACCCTAACTTTAATTTAATTTTAGATTTATGGGTCATAAAACACACATTTACTGCGTTCATTTCAAGCAAGAGGCATTAAAGTATAACAAACCAAGAGAAGTCGTCTCTAGCTAAAACTAAGCATTTATTTTTGTTAAATTAAAGAAACAGTGTTTCAGATGCTTGTGCACTCCCAGATGGTGCAGTCAGGAAACTGCATCCCACATCCACCAATGAAGAAGACAAAAAACAGACTACACTAGGTAAGTGGCTACATGCACCCATAGCTCAGTGGTACATCACAATATGTTAGAACAACACAGTTGTGTCTGCAGGGCGTTGTGCTAAAAACAGGCAATTTAAAAAAGGAAAACTCTCTCTAAAGCATTATCCCACAGCAGGTCTCCCATGGGCACAGGCCAGCAGAGACACGTAACTGTAGGGAAGACAGTGCGCTCCAGTGTGTACCAGCACTGCAGTGCCACTCATCAAGGTCACCACAGCAGGCTGCAAACAAACCTGAAAAGAAAACTAGTTTAGCAGCAGTTCAACCTCTAGCTCTGACCCAGTATTCCTGCTACGCAGACAGGCACTGTAGCCTGCCGCTTTTAAGAGGTTAGAGCCAATAATCAGTGACCTGGTGAAGAGCCAGCTGCACTCAGCAGATGGGCCAAAGTGTTAACCAAGACGCTGCTACATAAAACTCCAAACAGCTGAGGGAGGGAATGTGTCACTTTATGTTCGGGGATGCAAAATGTCTTTAAACAGCCGATTGGAAAACTTTCAGATTGGAGAGGCGAGTCATGACAGACTGGACTTCAGTGCATATGTATTGTTTCATAGATTCTCTGTCTTTGGTGTGTGTGTGTGTGGTGTCTTAATAAACCAAAAAAACAAAAATCAAATACAGCAACATTCTGCTCCCATATCTCTCAAACAGCATGCTGCATGCTTATTGTCACGCTGGCCCTGATGAGACGAACTCACAAATGTGATAGCAAATAACACGTTTTCGATCTATGTGATGGAGGGGAAGTTCGATACCCAGCCCTAGCTGAATGCACCGCAAGGCACTAGAAGTGTAGTGGCCCTCCTACAGGCAGGACTGCAACTCAAAGCAAACACTCCAAACCAAAATCAATAGGTGGGAGATGACGGGTGATCCTTCACTAGCCTCCCTCCACTGCCCTTATTGGAGCTTCTAGCTGTGTTGCTCGGAGCTGGATGGGCAGACCTTAGGTGGCCTGCCCTCATTCCTCATTCCTCTTCTTCTTTCGGCTTCTCCCTTTAGGGGTCGCTACAGGGGATCATCTTCCTCCATCTTGGCCTATTCTTGTGTCCTCTCCTGTTACAGCAAATGTCCTCCATCTCAACATCCATGAACCTTGTCTATGGTCTTCCTCTTTTCCTCCTGGCTGGCAGCTCCATCTTCAACATCCTTTGTAACCATAATAATCACTATCTCTCCTCGGCGCTCTGCAACCTTGTCTCAACTGTTCAACCTGACTGGCTGTCCCTGGAATAGGCTCATTTCTAATCCTGCCAATCCTGGTAACTCCCAATGTAAATCTCAGCACCTGTCACCTCCAGCTCCACCTCCTGTCTTTTAGACAGTGCCACTGTCTCCAAGCCATACATCAAAGCATGTCTCAATACCATCTTCTTCCCTTTCATTTTTGCTGTTATCCTTCTGCCACACATCATCCCTGACACTCAACTCCACCCACTCCACCCTGCCTGCACTCTATTATTCCCCTCTCTTGTACACTGTCCATTGCTTTGGATGGTTGACCCTAGGTATTCTCTTCCATCCACCGTATACCTCCACCTCTCCAAGCTCTCTTCCACCTACCCCCCACTCTCATCACAGATTACAATAACATCTGCAAACAATACAGTCCACTGAGACTCCTGCCTGACCTAGTATTTTAAACCTGTCCATCAACATTGCAATTAAAAAGGGGCTCAACGTTGATCCCCGGTGTAATGCCACCTCCACCTTGAACCCATCCTACACTCCAGCTGCACACCTCACCACGGTCTCACTGTCCTTCACCACCCACACATACTTCTCTGCCACTCCCAACTTCCTCATACAATAACACAGTTCCTCTCTTGGCACCCAATCATAAGCTCTTCTCTGATTCACAAAGGCACAGTGCAACTCCTTCTGGCTTTGTCTATACTTCTCCATCAGCACTCTCAAAGAAAAGATTGCATCTGTGGTACTCTTTCTTGGCATGTACCCAAACTGCTGCTCATTGATCTTTACTTATTTCCTTAACCAAGCTTCGACAACTCTTTCCCATATCTTCATGGTGTAGGTGATCAACCTTAAGCCTCTCTAAATACTACAGTACTGCATGCTACCCTTGTTCTATAAAATCTGTACAATTGCACTTCTTCTCCATTTCAGGTGTTTTCTCGTTCCGGTTCAAAAAGGTCCACTGATTTCTCTCCAAAGGTACATCCACAGGTACAGTATGTCATCTATTCATCCTCTTCATAGTTGCCCTCACTTCCTGAGGCACCACCTCCCCTCCATCTGTCCTCCTCTCTCTTTTATTTTCCTCAACACACTTGTTAGTACCTTTCCATTATTTGTCCTTAATCACTCTAACCTGCTGCACATCCTTTCGAGGGCTGTCTCTCTGTCTAGCCAATCGATACAAGTCCCTCTCTCCTTCCTTAGTGTCCGGCCTACAGCTCATTATAAGCATTTTCTTTTGCCCTTGCCACCTCCGTCTTTGCCACATGCTTAGACTCCCAGTACTCCTGTCTACTTTCTTTATCTCCCTGGCTGTCCCACTCTTTTCTTTTCTAATCCTCTTCCTTTGGATACTATCCTGTACTTCCTGCACATTTCTTTCTCTTCTTTCCTCTGTGCAGAGGATACAGGAAACACCGCCTTGGCTGTATCCCTCACCACTTTAGCTGTACTTTCCGAGTCGCTGCCGAGCAGAGCCCGTCGTGACTCTTCCGTGAACTCTGCACAACATTCTTCCACCATTTAATCCGCCATTCGCTTCCTCTTCTTGGTTTCCAGAGTCTCCCTACCGACTATCATCCGATGCTACCCAAGCATCACCTTGCCGTCTCTTATCTCCTTCAGATTGAATCTTCTGCACAGTGTATAATCTACCTCTGAGCATCTTACTCCACTCGTGTAGGTCACCCTGTGCTCCTCCCTCTTCCTGAAATACGTAGTCACCACAGCCATTTCCATCCTTTTTTTTTTTTTGCAAAATTCACAATCATGTGTCCTTCCACATTTCTCTATTTAACCCCATATCTACCAACTGCTCCTAATCACCTCTGTTCCCTTCACCAACATACACATTGTAGTGTGTTCCAATCACCTCTCTCTCTGTCTCGCTCCCCTGGGAACACTCTCTGCCACTTCATCCAACGTACTCCAGAACTCGTCCTTCCCTTCTAACTGATACTCCGGAACTATTATCTCGCTACTAACTGAATCTTCATCGGAGTGTGAGTGCAATATAAATGATTATAATGTTACCGTTGTATTATGCTGTGTATAAAGATTATTGTACCGTGATTATACTGTGATCATCTTATTTTATTATTGCATTATAATGGCACTCTCTTTGCATCATATATTTATTACGACTATAACACTTTTATGATGTTGTCTTCCTCTACTCCCTCGCATGTGCTGTACGCATTTCTCCACTCACTAAATGGGCCAAACACACACACACACACACACTACTCTCATCCAATTTTTATCCTTGTAACTTCATATTTCATTGTCTTTGTGTATCAGTTACGTCTGTATCATCTTCTTTGTCACAATTGCTTTCTTTCATCATTATTTTAATATAAAACCACTGAAACAGATTTATTTTACTTTGGCAATTAAATATCAGTTTCTAGAGAAGCATGTGTAATTCTTTTAAGGCTGCAGGCTTTTTTTTTTTCCTCTCAGAGTTGAATTAATTTTGATCTTGCACATTATCATGCGGCTTACAACGAGGGCCAAACAACTTTTTCATCCGCAGGGGGGAACAATTATGCTGGAGGATGTGGCTCATTTACTAGTCACAGGGTTGGGCAGCTGAAATCTGTCCAACAGTTGACATCTCAAAGTTTCCCTAGACAAGATTCAGAACTTAAATTTGTTGGGTTTTATATTCGATAATATAATTACACAATAATTCAAAGGCCCAGCACGCAACAGTCTGAGTCCAAAGATGCCAAGAAACAATTATCACCAGTGTAACTGATGCTGTTATTGAGAAACTGAGGACCCATCACTTGTTTCTGTAAATAAAAATGCATTCAAATGTTTTTTTGTGTTCAGGAAAGAAGCCTTTTGGAACTCTCCTATGTACAATGTATATGTCGTGATTACAAGTCCATGTGTCATACTTGACCTACCTAGGGCATTGAGTAACAGTCCTATCTTTTATCTGATAACTTTAAGCATTTTTTGCTGATAGAGATCCATCGGCAGGACTCTCAATTGTTCAACCTTTACTCTCCCGGCCACTCAAGCTTGGAATTTGAGTGGAACTTCTTTTCCATCATTCACTAGCATCTGGTTTGCTGAGAAGATGTTTTTTGGGAAGGATGTTTGAAGGACGAAAGGTCGGTTAGTGACAGACATAACTCCAACCACTCATTCCATGTGATTTCAATAAAATGATAGGTTGTGTTTTTTTTCAAAGTTTTGCAAGAGCTAGAGGTGAGAAATTACAATTGTCTGCTGTTGTAGCTGCTGATCCAACCACCTCCTAGTGTTTCTATTGCTGTTCATCAATGCAACTCTTTTAGTAAAAGAAAGAAAATGCCTGTGAGCACAATAGAGCCAGTGGTTAGGATTCATACAAAGAAGGATCTGCAGGTGAAGACAATTTTCTGGGAGACAAGCTTGCTCGCAGGCAAGTTCAGAGTTCTCTTAAATCTCTTTTTGTCATGTATTTTTGCAACTTTGTTTTGAAGTGCTACATAAAACCTATTATGATTACATAAATTTGTCCCCTTTAAGTATTTTAAAAATGACTTTTTACACTCATGAATAACACGTTCCATCAATTCTCTGACGGGACCGTGATGGATTCCTTGGGTGAATATGATGCACTTGCAAGTCTCATAACACATAGATTGAATTTCACAAGAAAAAAAAAAAAAACAGAGGAAACGAAAATGCCTCCAAGATGAGGCACTAACAAAAAAATAATGGTGTGTTCAAGGGCCGATGACAGCAAAGTCAAGGCAGAGTAACAATGCCCTTATAAAACCACCTCCTGGAATCAATTTTCTCTTCCCAACATTGAATATTAGGAAGAAAAAAAATTGAATGCCTTACACCACAACAAAGTCAAAACAAGGCTTTGTTTTCCATTACTGGGTGGAAAAGAAAAAAGAAAAAAAAACCTTGTGCACTGATGCAATATTAATCAGCCACTTTCCTTCAAGTGTGCTGCAGTCATGCATTGCAGGGCAGCTGCTCTATCAAGGTGAAAGCAAACTGGATTGTCACTTGTTGGAAAACACACATTTTCCAACCACAAGTACACATTACGGTAGCCATATCATGCCTGGTGTGGATATAGTATGCTGTTGTGTGTTATTATAACAGCTTACGTGTACCAGTCACATTTATTTTTGCTGTACATTGCTCACTATAAGTAGGATTTTTTTCTTCTGTTATTGAACAGTAAATAGCAGATAGTTTGATTTGATTTGTTCATTAGATAAGAACACTCGCAGGGGGAAAAAAAGTCATAGTTTTAAGGTCAATTCCTCTGTGGTCCATGTGAATTAACCCTTTAACACCAAGCGTATCGCAGGCGACACGTTTGCATTACCGTAATTATGTCAGTTTGTGCTTTTGTTATTTACATTTTCTTGCCCTTTTTTGGTTAAAATAAGCAACAAAGTCCAGACGAACATTTTGGGGCTTAGATGTTAAAGGGTTAAGTGTCAAAATCCACCCATGTACAAATTGTATGTGTCCTTGCATTGACCCAAAATGTGTGACTTCATGGAAACATGCATCTTCACCAGGTAGGAATAGAATGTGGGATTAGGTACCTATGGCATATGATTAGGTACATATGGCAGGAAAGACAGGCCAGCCAATGCTTACTGTAGGTAACTTTTCACATTTACTTTGTGACTGCTAATTAAATGTTCTTTCTGTTTCACACTGCACATCATCAAAAGGTATCTCAATCAATATTTATAAGCTCAAATAAAGAAAGAAAAATACCACTGAGGCATATGTGTGTGTGTGTGTGTGCCTGTCATTTGTGTGGATGAATTTGAAAAACAAGTGATGCAGAGGCACACATGTAAAAAGGAATTTTGGAGGGTGAATGCGATCCATGCAAATTGGATATAACTCAATTTTGTACATCAGTCAACAAGTGACCTTACCAATAATTGGTAAATTCTATCCACACTACTTTTTTGATGGTAACAACTGCTGTCTATCATAAAATCTACCCAAAACAATACAATGTGTGCATGCGTCAGCAAGTTAATGTTGTTGTTGGATGTGGATGTTGTCGTGTGTCATATTGGGAGTGTAAATAACACATTAAATGGCAATATTTTCCACAAGAGGAGTGGTTGGCATGCTTGTTGTTGTTTTCATGTGTCCTTGGAAACCAACATTTTGAAATAGGTGTCATATACGCTCACGTTTTTTAACCAAAATGCAATTTTGGTTACATGCGTACACATAGTTTTTGTCTGAGGAAAATGGGTGTGATGATTAAAAAAAAGTGCAGCATTAAAGTGCTCACACTGTCGCGGAGATGAGCGAGCATTAAAACGCACACACACATACATAGTCAACACTGTAACGGAGTCAAAGTTCACGTGTCCTCATGCCCGCTGTCAGAATGCCTGAAGTTTACAGACACAAACCGACTCCTTGAGTTGTGATAACGTCCACCTGTGTGTATGTAAACTCTGAACTTCCACAGTCAGTGCTCTCGCTACAATGCACCTCCTTACAGACACGGATCATTGAGCAAAAAGGGGATGCTGCCGTCTGTTGAACTCATCGAGTACCTTGGAGAACGGCAAGAACTCTTAGACTACCAGGCATGTTATTGATCGACTGTTCTTTTTGTATCTCCTGTCCTCCTCTCTTCCTCTTCTCCCCTCATCTCATTTCTCCTCTTCTCCTCATATACTGCACTCCCTCTCTCCTCTTGCTTTCACCATCGTCCTCTTCTTTTCTCCTGTCCTCCTTTAATTCCCTCCACTCTTCACATTTCTCCTCGTCTTCTCTCCGGGTCCCATTCTTATCCTCTTTAATTACATCACCTCCCGTCTTTTCCTCTCACGTTATCTCCCGTCTTCCTCTCCTTTCATCTCCTCTTCTTGTTCTCCTCTCATCCTCTCCTCTTCATCTCATCTAATGTATGAGTAGTTACACATAATTTGTTTGCGTTAAATTGATGATGACGAGTTGTCACAATACCAAAATGAGTAACCACGGTGCGTGTGTTGTCTCGTGTTTGTGACTGTAAGCCGTGCGCGCGTCACAGACAGAACTTTAGCTTGTTGTTTGTTTTGAAACGAATTTCTGTCTTCATTCACGTGGGTATCGTGCAACTATAATGATGATGCTTTCTTATTAACATGGAGGAATAACATGAGGGGTCCACTGCTGAGGAGGAACCAGCAGAAGTATCTGTTGCGCCGACGACCGAGTGTCAGTTAGTAGTGACGTCACCCGTAACAATCTCAACTCTCCGACTAAAGCCTCCAAAAACATGATTTGGAGCAACCAGGCTCCTATTAAACGACACCAGCTGTCAGTCACACGGATGTCCACTCACATGTGCCATATTTTATCATCTATTATACTAATAAATTAGAACACCATTAACGAAATGACAGCATGTTCTATTGAAGAGCTGATTGAAATGATTAACTCCTTAGGAAAAATGTTAACAGATGCTATAAATCAAGTGAGAAGAAAACAATGTCATTTTCCCATTGACTTGGACTGCAGAGTTAGGCCCTGGTGAAAAAATGTATAAGTATACGGTCTATGGTGACAAGTGCTGAGAAGGTGTGGAAGTAACATGAGGTGTTAAATCTACTCGTTTGTAATAAGGGATGATAGAAATAAATATTAAATACACTGATTTCAAAAGAAAAGCATCAAGCTGCATCAATAACCGTGTTATGATTTAATAGAAGCTGTCCAAATCTTTACAAAACCATTTGTGAAGTACCTGGAGATCGCCCCGTATGGAGAGGCCTTTAGTGTGCAATATTAAAACACTTTGCAAACCGATTTTGTACAACCAATTACTCCCTACTAGGTCTTTACATATTAATGCTCGGGATGAATCAAGTGTCCACCATGTATGTGCGATTGGATACGAGCCACTCACACAGAACGACGCACAATTTGCCTCAGCGATTCAAAGCGCGTGTGAGGATTCAAAGGGCAATCACAAGCTCTGTGGCAAATAAGTCCTAATTAAAATGATAGGAGATGACTCATTTCAGCTCTCAGTTCAGTCGACAGCTTTTAAAATAACAAGACTGATTTCACAGTGGGAAAAAAAAAGAACTGCCACAAAAAAAAAAAAAATAGTTTCTTTAAAAAGGCATTTATTCTTTTTTATAATGTCATTTCACAAAAAAAAGTAGTTTCGGGAGGTGAGTGTATTCAGAAAGAATTTCAAAGCTGAGCGAAGACTGAAATTTACATTTCTATATGTAAACACTGCAAATAAAACTTCAAATCTTCTGTGCTATTGGTTCTAACTTCTACTAAAAATATTACAAACCAGACAAATGTGTATCTTTGCCTAAAGAGAATTTAAATAATTAGAACACAATTTAGCATTAAACAACAAGATCCGCTCATTCAAGATCTTTATTTGCTGTCATTTTAGTCCCGTGGGAGAAATCGGAGGGGGGCAGCACATGCCTGCACAAGTTATGAGGACATTTCTTGAGTCTCAGTATTAAAACCAGATTATCTCAGACCCAGTCCAGCACAGCACCCGAGGAATTATGTCCATCTCTGACGAAGGCAGACCTCATGATTTACAGGAAGTCCGCTGCCGATGTTTAGTGCAGAGCAGCGATCCCTCCGTGTATGCGACGAGGGTCGACTGTAAGAGACCAGAGCATTGTGCACTGGCAGCTGCAGGAATTATGATGAAAGAAACCGCGGGGAAATTGGTTATAAAGCAATAATGTCCACGTAGGGAACGATGTCACGCTTGATGGATGAGTCGGCAAAATAACTAAATGTGTGACTTTCCTTGCGGAAATCACGACTTGTTTTGTCTTTCAGGTCAATTATAAGGGCCTAAACTAGCCCAAACCCAGAAGAGATGTGCCAAAACGTATTGTCATGTCATGAAACTTGTCCTCAAGTTCCCCAAAATTGATAAGGAGCAGTGACGGGGTCTCCTTTAGTATTACAGCACAACCTCTGCTAGGATTCTAGACCCATCTGTGTATTGTTCCATCAGCCTGACACCTAATACTAATATTGGATCTGTAAGTCCCATCACTGCTTCGTGATAGAGTGTGTGATGAAATTACATCACTGGTTGACCAAGCTACACTGGCTGCTGGGGACTAGCTTTCTGAAGTTTACTTTTTTCAGTTTCTCACACACACACAGTATCTTCAGTGTCAGTGAACAACAGTGGAGCTCTTGGTTTTGCATACACAGTAAAGAATCACTGCAACACTGTAGTGGCCCGATCAATTACAATAACTAATTGCTGTTGACTTGTCATTGACAATAAAATAGTGCCAATCCCAGCTGACATAGGGCAAAAGGTTGCCAGTCCATTCTAGGGCATAGTTTATTTCATTTTGTGACAGTGGGAATCTTCTTCCCCATGTCTCAAACTTGAAATGGAATAACTTTAACTTTTCAATGGCCAACTGGCTTGGTTCATCAACCAAACAACTGCGCGAGAGAGAAAATATCTGTCAGATTAATTGCGACCCAGTCGGAACAAGGGTCCCTGACCTCACCGTCTCCGTCACTCAACAGTATCCCCTCAAAAATGACAGCAAAGCCACAGAATAGTAATAACAGCGTGTTCAGGGTTGGTCTATTTGATGTATGAGGTTTCAAAGCAATCGGTCAATGTATGGCGAAGTCATAGGGCACTTCCTGTTAACAATCTTTTCGCTCGTTGATGTGTCAAGCACAAATTGGCACGTTGTTTTTATGTCGGTACGACAAACGACGTTCGCTCATTCATGTAGGGTGCAAATCGCCAAAATGGATGCCAAAATTCAAAATAGCTGACTTCCTGTTGAGTTGAAGCCATGGTTACGGTCGACTTTTTTGTTCATCTTGGTCTATAACATCTTCCCAACAAGTTTCAGGAAATTTGGCGAGAGGAACTCAATTTTGCCTCTGTTTTCACCTTAAGGGGGGGCATTATAGAGCCCTTGAGCAAGACGGGTCCCGGGAAGTATGCCAATATCACATTTTCACCAGACCTGACCTCCATGCAAGGTTTCAAGTTTTTTATGCAGTTAACCCACTCAAAAAATGACCACAATGACACAGAATAATAATAATCTGAAGGATAACAATAGGTTTTTCACACAAATTTGTGCAGGGAGCTGTTTCGGTTGTGCTCGGGCCCTCATTTTCATTTGGATGCAACGTATGCCGCACAATAATATGATCCGTGTAAGTGAGAGTCACTGTGTTCTTGTTCACTGATGTACAAGGGACACAGGCATAGGAAGCTTGCTTCATTTGTGTTGTGGGATGGATACATTCTGGAGAAGCAGGGGGATCAGAAGGTCCTGACAGCGCATAAACCTTGTCTTTTCGTGGAAATTTTGAGTGCCACATCTGTCACGGGAACCTCATGTCCGTCATGTGTTCTGAGCCAAAAGCTTTGCTACACCAAGAGTTCAATTTAGCCGGGACATCATGTTGAAGAATTTGTCATCTCTCACAGCATTTTCATTTTCACTAGCCTGACGTTAGTCCTGCCAACCGACCGCGGCCAAATCCTCCTGTCGAGTTTCATAAAAATAGCCAGGGACCGCTCTGTTATCTCTTGGCTTTCTGCTGATTTAAGCTGTTCTACAGTGACTGCACCATGTTTGCCAGAGGAGATTACATCTTGTGCAAAGTAAGACAGCCTCACTTCAAACAAATCACACCCATTTGACTCTATTACAAGTTAATACACTGCATTTAAAGGCTGCTTTGAAATGGCCACCGTGCAGGATCGTAAACCATTTTCAAGACACAAAAAAATAGGTTATTTTTGCAATGTCGTTGATGTTGCAATACCAACATTTAATGTATTGAGAAACCGTCAACTAAGCTCATGTTTTTATTTATTATACAGTTCTATTATTCATCGTTTCCTGTTTTGTTCTGTACTCATCATTGTGTCTCACTTCAGGTAGTTTTAATTACTGCCTGGTTTTTGCTCCACAGATTCCACTTCCCTGATTCATTGTACCTCTACATGGGCGCTGACCTGCTTGTTAGTATAGTACATCCACTCACACACACACACACACACACACACACACTCCATTTACCAGTAGCTCCTCACATCATTCAAAATAATCAATATTCAGCATGGAACATTGTGAAGCCTAAAAAAAAAAAATCTATAATTTATTTTCTCTGTCGCACTGGACTTTATCAAAGATTGAATTGGACGTCGTACTTAAAACAGAAATCCATATTACAATATCATTTTTTTTTTTTTTATCACAACGGGAAATAATCTCGTATCCATGGATCACATTGGCAGTCAACTGGTAACGACTCGTAAACAATTTAGTCTTTTCATCATAAATCTGAAGTGCTGATTCGCAATCTATACCACTTAATCCTCGAGGCCTGCCTGGAAGATCAGTACATACAACACACATGGCCATGAGAGACGTAAGTCCTCTGGATTAAATTCCGGGTCAATCAGAACTACATTTGATATGTATTCTTCCATCGCATCATCCATCTTCAACTGCTTTATCCTCCACATGAGGGTCATGGAGGGCGCTGGAGCCAATCCCAGCTGACATAAAGTGGTGTACACCCCGCAGGTCCCCAGTGATATGTATTCTTGCAGTGATAAAATATCAATTATAGCATAAGGATTGCCCCTCGCTAGTGGGTAGCACTCTTGCCTTTGCAGCAAGAACATCCGGGTTTTAGACCCGGTTGGAACAAGGGCCTTTCTGCATGGAGTGTGCATTTTCTCCGGGTTCTCCCACAGTCCAAAAACATGCAATATAGGGATTAGGTAAATATCTAAATCAGAGGTGTCAAACTCAAATGAACTGGGGGCCAATGAGCGTCTAGTCTGGTCAAGAGGGGGCCGGTCTGGAGTAAAAAAAAAAGTGGGAAAAACAACCGTTGGGTAGCGAGTGAGCAATAAGATCTTAAAAGTGCAACACAGCATTCCATCGTGATACTGCAATAAAGATATTTTTATTGATGACAAAATACTGCTGGCCAATATAGTTAGTATTACATTCTAAGGAGGTTGTGGGGCCATGTTTTCATTTCTGATATTAAGCGATGGGCCGCATGTAATTTTTTGGCAGTTTGACACCTATGCTCTAAATTGACCGTAGGAGTGACTGCAATGTCCCTGCAATGGAGTGGCGGACTCTCCAGGGTGTACCCCGCCTATCGCCCTATGTCAGCTCAGATTGGCAGTGGAGGATAAAGTGGTAGAAAATGGATGGATGGATGCCCCGCCCCTAAAAACATGGCTGTCATTACTTAAGGACCTTCTGAAATAGAGGGTTTAATAGGGAATTGGCTTGGACAAGCAAGCCTGATACCTAAACATACTAGTTTGTGTAGTTGCAGCTGAAACTGGGTAAGGAAAAACCTACAGCGTGACATTACAATCACACCAGCCTGTCAATAACTCCACCTTTTTTTGGAGGGGGGTGGGGGGGGGATATTAATCAACAACAATGCAGCTTTTTTTTCCCCTCTTTGTCAAACTTGAAATCTCAAATTGCCCGTCTGCCGCTACGCTTTCCAGTATTAACCGTGTTTGCAGCCAGTAAATCAAAAGGTGATAAAAAAAAGAAAGAAACAAAGAAAGAAAGCAGAAAATCTTAACAACATGCTATTTAAATCACACTTTTCCTTCCACAATCAATTCTGCCGAGCCTTTCATCCAAAAAAGAGACGGCACAAAAGAGATGATTGACTCGTGGGGAGGGTGTAGGACGGAGATAAACCGGTGCATCTTCCTTTCACTCATCCTGTCAATGATGAGAACAAAAAAACGGGAGCCTTTCGGTGGGAACACGCCGAAGAATCATAATGCTACCTCTGTGAAATGGGATGATTTGCGACATCATACACAATCTCGTATTTTGATGGAGAACCCCCCGCGACCTATTTTATTTGTCCGCACGGCTCGGGGAGGAAAAAAACAAAGAAAAAACCTGCCAGTCAAAGCAAGTCAGGGAAATTGCAGGCGGGCAGGAATATGAAACAGCTGGTCCCCTTCTTCTGCAACACGGGGATCAGTGCGCACCGTGTCAGCGCGCGGAGCGTGATGTGTTGTGGAGGGAAATAGTGCTGCCCTTTGCAGCACCTCGACTCAACAGTTTGAAATGCAGATGACAATTGGTTTTTTGGAAAACAACAAAAACAAACAAACAAACAAAACAAACAAACCAACAAACACTGTGGCCTGCTGGGATTCCTCGAGAGCTCAGTGTTTGTACATTTGCATGAAAAATAAAATGCATTTGGACTTGAGGATGTTCTCCTCGAGCATGAGACAAGACAAATTAATAAATAAAACAAACATCTCCCCTTGTTTATCCAGTCCATAGCTGTCTCCCAGCTTCAGGAATTTCCATTTGTTATGTTCTTAAACAAAAAAAAACTGACACATGAGCCTTTGATCCACCGTCACAGAGAACACAAAAAGCTCCTGTTTCAATTTTGCCTCATCTCATGAACACACACACACACACACACACTCTGTCCCCACCCCCCCACCCCCTTTGTTGATCTGAATCTGAGATTTTTATTTTTTTTTTACATTATCATCTAAATCGTTGGCTCGGTTGGAAGGAACGCCGTTCATTTCTGTACCGTCTCGTCTCCTCCATCGAGCCACCACGGAGACACTTCACACCCAGAGAAATAAATGGCCAATCAGGTCATATAATGTTAGAAATAATCCTGATAGCATGTTGAAATGATAGTGTTGACGTTGAGCATGTGTCAGCCTTTTCAATATTTCACACTTCATGTGCCAATTATGGGGCGATACGCCACCACCTGCAAGACAGATTATCAAGCAAGAAATTGTTTAATCTGAATGAGTAAGAGTTTATTCTTACTACTGTTATTACAGTTTGAATCAAATATGTCTCCATGTTTGGTTTTTGAGTCAAGACTTTGAAATCCCTTTCACAGCCTGCCTGCAGTACCATCACAGCCCAACAGGGGGCTGCGGCCCACACGAGAGATCACGCACAAAGTAGGGAATGTGCATATGTATCACATATTTTCTATTAGGGGCCAAAAATGGTTAGTCCAGCGGAAAAAAAATACATGTACTCTATAAACTGAATAGAAATGAAATGTATGATGAAATGAGGAATTCCATTATTGATAGCTTTTTTCTTTCGAGGGCAAACGCCACCGTCGAGTCACAGAGCTGTCCTTGCGGCAACACTCTCAGCACCGACTTCCAACAGCAGTTCGGAAAATGGAGCCGTCAAGCAGGTGAGGCAGGCCTGAAGTAGGTCCTGACCTTCATGCTCGACACTCACAGGACAGCGACCTCACCAGCGCCTCCATTAAATGTTGATGACTGGCTCTTGCATGATTTTATTTAGTGTGTGTGTGTGTGTGTGTGTGAGCCCCTTGACAGGATTTGGCATGCGTATTTCTCGTCAACGTATAACTCCTAGACCGTTTGTGATATCGCGAAAATTCCAAAATTATGGAGCGGCAATCTGTCCAGGGTGTGACCCCTACCCCGCCTTTGATTGGCACAGCACCCCGTGCAACCCTCGTGTGGAGGATAAAGCGGTAGAAGGCAGATGGATAGATCCCGGAAAGACAAGATTAGCCGGCGTGTCACACGTTTGTGACGTCAGCTCGGCCCTAAACGGTTGACTAACTGCCAGATATCGAAAGTGAAAGTTATCTTGGAGAAAGGAGCAGAGGCACTCACTTATTGGACATTTTCTGACAATAATACAGCCATAAAATCGATATAAAACCAGGCAGCCTCATTATCTTGATGGTGTTATCAGTGTCCAGTTGTGACAGATTCAGCTGGTACGTCTATATATATATATATATATATATATATATATATGTATATATATACATATATATATATGTACATATATATATATACATATGTATATATATATATATATACATGTACTTATTACCATCACTGGACACTCCCAGATTAGCTTGAATGGACATATATGCGATACCGGTGTGAGTCTTTAGTAAATATGACATCTGCAGTGGTAGCAGCTACTTAAAAAAAAAATCCATAGCGCCGTCCCCTGAGTCAGTGTTGTTGTTGTTCTTTCTGTCATTTACAGGACAAATAAGTGAGAGAAAAGAAATGTGTCCTTGTGTTGGGAGTCCTTTTATGCTCCAGTCCATGACTGCCATGCAGTTCTTTTGAGCTGTAAAAGCAAATAGAACTAATATTTATTTACTTCTTTTTTTTTTCATGGCAGGACATGTCGGTAGTGAAAATATCAGTCGCAACGGGGGGGGGAAGACATTCATTTTTCATTCACTGTCATGAGAGAACGAAGACGCGGGAAAATACACTTAAAGAGGCACCGGACTAATTCGGTTTCCGTTGCCGTCATGAAGACGAAGCAGTAGTAGGTTAGACTCGGGTACTTTTCCTGCAGGTGATGTGCTTTGTCATAATAAGCTCCCCCCGTGAGGAAAAAACACATTAAATACTCGTCAAAGATTTTTTTGTTTTATTGTTTTGGATAACATAATATTAATAATGCATTTGTGCTGCGAGAAAGCAAGGCTTATACACATACATAATCAATTCTTTATTGATATTTTGATGCTACCAATGAGTTTGCCTTAGTGGAATTCTGTTGTATTACTTACAGTGACAATAAACCTATCTATCTATCTATCTATCTATCTATCTATCTATCTATCTATCTATCTATCTTCTATTTAAGAAGCTGAAAAAAAAAAACCACTGACTGCTTTTTTTAATCTCAATAATAAGTTCTTATTATCTATCTATATTTCACAGAATTTCAACGTAAATGTGCTTGTTCTGATATGAAATAATAACATATGTATGATGCAAAATTCATCTGATCAAATCAGAAATCATTTCAAATATGTTTTTCAAAGGAAAAATGACCGCTTCCGCTGATATCCCCGAGATAATATCGCGATCGCATTTCAGTCAAAAAGTAATCGCAATTCGATATTCATTCAAAATCGCGCAGCCCTAATTTGACCCAAGAGAGTGTGTGCCACATCTCACACCAACTGCAACCAAATCCAAATAATTCACATGTCGCTTTATTTTAAAACACCGAAAAACCCGCTGCAAAATGCACAAAAACATTGTCACAACATCATTACACGGGAAACATTAAAACCCCATAAAGCCCATTGGAGAGTCACGCCGCTGCGCCGCTGTGCTTGTATATCCCTTGATTACAGGGGCCGTAGCAGAGTTTGTTCTGTAACAAATTTGAAGTCACAAATCTCGGCGCTCAATGTCAGGCCGGTGTTATTGAGCACGCTCGCAGGTGACGGTTTACACTAGCGTGATGAATGAGCGTGTTACCGAGTGCTGACATGTCGGCTCTTTTACGTGGACTTTTCTTGGGTGACAGTGGTAAGAGATATATTAGGCCTGGGCTTCACAGGAAAAAGATACATTTGCTGTTGGGTTGGGGGTCTTTATGTTAAATAAATAAAATAATAAAAGTTCCTTATACACTATATCGCCTCGATAACAACAGCTATGAATAAGACAGCCGTATCCCGACCATCACGAGACGTTATAATCTAGTTAGTATAAACTGTAAACAATATTCCCCGCATACACGGTTTATTCAGCACCAGTAATAGGGTTCCTGACCCAATACTGACAACTCAGACAGTACATTAACTTCTCAATCTTACATCCTCCCCCTTAAAATAAACAGCCCATAACACGGTTTGGGCACGATGCACTTAATGGGAAAAAGCTCACCTCATAAAAACTCACACCAGCTGAACCGTACAGTAGCTCGAGAATATGTTTGCGATTGTGTCCGGCAGTTTGAGAGCTTTTTTTCTGCAAGGATATGAACTTTGTGTTGCTTTGTAAATGGCCAATTCTCCCACAAGTCCATTTGGCTCGAAGGGAAATGGGAGACGCCGGACTACCGCTGCCTCATTTGAGTCATTTAGGTTAAAACTGAACAAAGGATCAGGGGGAAAAAAAACTCAACAAATTGCCACTTTACCCCGGATATAATGTCTTCTTTCAAACCAGATAAGCACAAATAACTAAAAGCAGATGCAAAATCAATTAACAAAAAAAAAAGCAGGAGGAATTAATGTGAAACACAGCGAGCATGAAAGGGAATGAATATAGTGCATTCGCAGTGATTTATGAAGTCATAATATTAGATCGCCCCGTTGTTCGTTAGGCTCGCAGTGACTTAAAGTAACACAAATATCTGCAGCAGTGAGAGCAGATGCACTGTAACGTTGCTCTGATTACATTATCCGCGATGCAAGCGCTGAATAATAACACATACCTGCTTCAGAGTATATGATAAATGTTCTTCTGCATGCATGAGGATAATGAAAAACTGTCATTTTTATGTAAGGGGGTCAAAAACACTTCTAAACGTGCTTGGAAGGAACTAATCGATAACAGGTTCATCTGATATGCTGCGTCCTTTGAGTCTATGCCGCAGTCTCACAGGCATATTCATAAGATGAGGCAGAACCCGGCGTGTTTGGACTTTAGTCTGGCGTTTTGTTATTTGGTCTGGAAACGCTTTCACATCATTTCACACATATCTCTGCTCGCACAGTGGAGCCCTGGGAGTTTTCGGCTCTCAGTTGACATCTCACTAACGTGCGTGACAGAGCCCCGGATAACTACCAGAGACTGAAGCCGCTCTCCGCTCACAATTGTCAATTTGGCTGGCTCAGAGATAGCCAGATTTATCTGTGATACAGCTGTCCATCATCCCATACCATCAGTTTTTTCCTTATCTTTCATCAATCTGAATTACCACGGACGGCGTCTGATAACTTGCAGCGAAATCGCAGCCCAGGGCGCCCGGGAGCCCGGGAGCCGGTGGCTCAAGTTCTGTGCCAAAGTTTTCATTTCGACAGTCGCAGTGAGAGATTGAGAGAGAGAGAGAGAGAGAGAGAGAGAGAGAGAGAGAGAAGACGGCAGGCTACAAACACTGTGGAGGTTCATCGAATGCAAGATGACGATGATCCATCATGTGGAAGTTTGTCTGTTTATCTTGTATCTCGGGCTGAATACCAAATCTAAGCATGCAAGAGTTTCCTCTCTCTCTAGCCCGGGTGGTATTAATCAGATGAGGGCTGATGCACCTTAGATGTGTCACCTAAACAGCAGCAACTGCACCTTCAGTGGCGATAATGAAAAAATGCTTTACCACCATATGCTGCGAGTATGAGCAATTAATTTGAAATTAACAGGCGAGAGAGTCAAGCAGGCACGTCTGGGAGGGGGATTATTTGCAGACTGCCTGCGCGCCGCCGGTTACACGTTGGCAGCTTTCGCTCAGTCGGATGGTTTCGCGTCTGATTCATCTGCCTTTTCCTTTCTGCCGTTTCAAGTCCAATCTTTCACCAGATGCTTGTGTCATAAAGAAGCGGCTGCTGCTGCCAATCAGGATATTAACTCTTCGCTAATTCCTCCACGCCGTCTCTCTGAAGCCACACACAGAGGCGAACATCTCGCTTCCACCCCTTGATCTGTCATGTCGCGTGTCTTTATTACAGAAATTAGGATGCGGAAAAAGCTTTCAGAGTGATTTTTTTTTTTTCCCTTTACCAGATAATTGTGGATCTAATACATCAAAGTACCATTGAAATCACTGAAATAAGCATCGTTTCATTCCCAAAGGTAAAGCTCATCGCAGTGAAATCAAATTCAATCTATTTTTAGGAATAACACTAGTTATGAAAGTGTCATTCTCCTTGAGAAAGCAAATAACCCACCTGCTGTGGGTGGCCCCTAATTGACCGTGTTAAATTGTAGTTTGCATGATCCATTTTTAATTGCTCTATAATTAAAACCATGATAGCTAGTACATTCTTTTTTTTCCTGGTACCAGAAAGCAAAGCCCTCTGTCCTCTGCCCAGTCAGTTACATGTAGGCAATCTGAGGAGGCGTCACGGGATCCCCCTGAACTAGCCACGGACGATTCGGTTCTAAATGATGTGAATAATAATAATAATAATAATAATAATGATAATAATAAAAAAGTTATTTTTCTTAGTTAAGTGATGTGTAGTGTAGCTCAAATTGAAACCAGTAACAGGTAAAAACAGTAGACCCGAGGTGGGGTACAGCAAAGGCCCTCGCATACTCTCGCGTCAGGGACCATCGGGTGGCGGCACAAGTCTGGACGCCGGGAGTAGGGCGTATTCCTACCAAAGAAGAACAGAACGATGCCTCGGTCACGCCCGGCCCGAATCGTGTCATGATGCGCATTGGGTCTACCAGTATACCAGGGCTGTAAGAGGGGAGTACAGAACCAGGGTGTACTAAAAATCAACGTATTAAGTACTCTTATTTCCCTTAAAGCAAAATACCAGCGTATATACACTGTTGGATCTTTTTTTTTTAACGATATTGTGACATCATAACCACTTGGCAGGTAATTATACAGAATATTGTCGAGATTAGAATGAGGTACATTATATACCATATGGGTGGGAAAAAAGCTTCACTCTCCCTACATCAAGCTGTCACAGATTTTGTTGTGATATAACGCGGGATGTCGGGATGGTAATGGTATTTCAGACACGCATATGCGGACACATCCGCAGAGGGAGGGGGGGGGGATGAGAAGCTGACAGCTATTAACCCATCAAAAGAATAACCGCGGCTGCCAAAGCACGCGAGCTCAAACAGAAGACGGCCAGCGTCAGCCGGGGGTATCTGCCTCGGTCACTAGGCTGCGGGCAGCGACACGGCGGCGGCGGCGGCGCGCCACATGACTTCCATTTTTTAGAGACAAATCAATCTGCAAATGACAGGCTAATTGCCATGAAACTCACAGCATGACCCATTAGAGCTCATACACCAAACATGACATGGAAGAGTATAATTACTTGCATCCTAAATCGGTGGTGTTGCCGTAGTGCACACAGATCCGTCGTGTCACTCTTCGCTGCCGTGACATCACAAGGTTAATTGAAGAGTCCGGACAGACATGTCATGTTTAAAGTTTTCCAATTTGCTATCTGAACATTCGCCAAGGCGACGTGTCCGTGCGGTGTTAGTTAAAGGCAGCAGCGAGGTTTCAACAAGGTTTTGTTGTTCAAACCATGTCCAAACTTCCTTCAGTGGTCGGGAGTAGGAGCAGGCAAGGATCTCTCTTTCCTTTGATAACGCTGAGCCCTCTGCGCTGTTAATCTAGTATCAGTTGAGATTATCGGGAGGAGTTTGAAATATGCTGACAAACACTCATTGGATTCTAAAAACTAAGATAAGGTAATGCAAGCAGGGCTGCAACAATTATTCGATCAGCTATCTTGATAATCAGTTGCATTATTTTCCAGTTTCTTCGCTCCATATCCCAGATAAATCGTTAAAACTTGGACAAAACACGACATTTGAGATCATCCTCATGTCTAGGTTTTGTTTTTTAACATCTTAAAACATCTTTTCAACATGTTAAAATAGTGTATTAACAATTTAAAATGAAGAACACCAGATTTTGAGTGTTAAATTTGAACAGTAAAAAAACTGATTTAAAGGAGTTTTAATTTGAGTTTTTGTCCCAATGTCCAAAAAACAGGCCAAAAAAATGGAAACTATGTACAGGTGTTTTTCCAACTCTCTCTTCTCTGGTGATGGAAATTACCGTAATAACCACATATTGGCGTTGACTTGCACTCGCGCAAAAGCGTCGTCTGTTAAAGGGTTAAATTAGACAAACCAGACAGCAACAAGACCCTGAAATCACACCTCCAGATTCTGCATATCCACACTGAGAGTCTGTAAACAGAGATTATGTGCTCTCACCTGGTATGACTATTCATCAGTGAATTAGTCAGAATGCAGGATGCTCTTATTTATTGGAAACCCGGCGTCTCCCCAGCTACCACGACTGATCCTCAAGCGTAACAACCGACCATATGTTTCACTCCCTTTAAAATAGCTTTTCAAGCAACGGACAATGCGTGTTTTTGTGGAGCGAGGCTGTTTCTACTGGAAGCCATGCCAGAAACAGGGAAAATGTTCTGTTTTACAGTGTAAAACAAATAAGCATGAGACAGCTGCGTGCACCCACACGGAGCAAACTCACTGTCAAAGTACACAGCTCATTTTCTTTACTGTCATTTCTCCTCTTTTACACACACACACACACACACAGAAACATCCTTAACAGCCAAGAACACGCCATTCCCTCCACATGCGGCGGACAAGTTCCAAACACTTGCTTTCAACGGCAGCTATCAAATGCTTCATGAACAAGGGCGGCTCGCTGCAAAGCAGGCCTTCCAGCTGTGAACTGGCAATGAGATTCTACTCAGCAAACACGAGCACACAGACAGGGATCAATAACGCCTCCCCCGTCTTTACCGCTCGCATTTCGGTATGGAAGCCGCCGCACAGTGATTCACCGACACTCGACAACACGAAACATTTGTGCTTCCTTAAGTGGCTGCTGTGTAAAACTGGGCTTTAATTGTACTATTAGAGAAGGCATGATTAAACAAATGCAAATTACACATTTTGTCTGAAGAGGTCTCCCCAGCTAACAAGGTGAGGCTGCAGCACATGAAGCCCAAAGAGCTCAGTTAATAACGCAGTTACATAATTTTTTTTTTTTTCTGCCCGTACTGCATGAAAAGACAAAGAAAATGCAAATTTCACTGATGTCAAGAAGTACAGGATCCAAACCGAATAACAAGACCAAATGCCCCTGTGTGTACTGCAGAGAAAAAGTATGTGTTTTTTTTTTTTTTTTGTTCATGCCAGTGTATATACGATATAATTATAATATACTGTATAATTAAAATTCAAACAGTTTGGCTCCATCATTCTGAAACATGCCGAACATGGCATGTGAGCAGATGTGTCGAAGAAGCAGACGGTTCTGTCACGTGACAATTTCAAGACACTTTGGGATTTGGGAGAATCTGCTTACGTCCTTCTAGGGACAATAGATGTAAGTATCTCAACATGTGCTGCTGTTAATTTAAACCATTACTCATCTTCAAATCAGTAAGGATTCACGCCCGGTGCAGTAAATGTGAAGGAAAGCAGTGAAACGTGAGTGTTTAATCTTTAAACTCTCCCCGCACCACTGTGTTTCACTGTGGTCAAAAAACATGCAATTTCACATTTCAAGCCGATGTTGCATGTTGTAATTTACTTTAATTCGAACTAATCTAAGGGTTGACCGTCAAAGACACGATTCTGTTTGAGACGTCAACACAGGTGTGTTTCCACTAGCACTATATATATATATATATATAGATATAGATATATATTTTTCCTTTTTTTTACCTTTAATGCAGGTGCAAGAAAACGATATCTTCACTCGTAACAAATGCAAAGCAAGTTTTCTGTAGGCGCGGGGTCATTCCGTGTCAGCTCGGTGTCTTATAGGACTTGAAAAGGGCAAAGCAGTGAGTAAACCAAATGACATTAAGGGAGGATGTGAAACACTCTGTGCACCGGTGACTGAAAGCTGACCTTTTCACTGTGATGCAATTCAATCTCAGTCAGCCACTGCATGAACAGTTCACGGCTTTTCCGGTAGGAGGAAATCTGTCGGGGCGAAACTTGGTGACACATGGTGACGACATTGTTACATCACATACAGTATACGCTGATCTGAATCATCACATGTTGGATTGCTTTTAGTTTCAGTAGTGACGTAAAGTAGCAATAATTGTGCAGAAGTCACAAGATTCCATTAGATATTAAACATGAGTACTTTTTGGCCAGGTGTGTTTATATGGTTGGTCAAAATAAAACAGTTTTTATCAGATTGTCTAGGTTGTGCTGAAAAAAAGGATATAAGATAGTCTATATTGCTATATTCTTATAGCCTCTGTATATACTGTACATTTAAACATAGTAAGAATAATGATGCTCCAAATTCTAGCTTGTGCCCAAAGTTTTTAGACTATTATTTAAAAAAAAAAAAACAACCAAAAAACTGACATTTTTTTCTGAATCAAACAGAAATGTGCAAATCAAGCAACGCCAGCCACATTCTGCTTCATCAATTTGAATTTGTATTCAGTCGTTCACGATCACGCGACGACTAAAGCTGAAATAGTCTATTATAAAAAAAATAGTATATTAAAAAAATGATTCCACGGTGCAAAGGCAATACAAAAAGGACACATCTGCATCTGCACCTGGTCACCTCCATGTACGTTTAATCAATAATTCAATTATTGGCTAGCCGCTACTCTATTTAAGAATGAACACTGTGACAAGGAGAGAGACAATAACTCACTGTTGACAGTGTACAACATCTAAAATACCCTTAAGCTCATATTTATATATATATATATATATATATATATATACACTGTATATGTAGGATGTTTTGCTATGTCAAAATCCCATTACATTTTCCTCATATGACAGTCTGTTAAGTGCACTGTATGTTTTGTGTATTTTTTTCTTAACGTGCCACAAAGTGACAGCTCTGCCGTAAAAAGCTGTCACATGAAGTCATCGCCGCATTCATCTCGTGATTCATTAGAGCACGCGCTATCATCGCGGTCACATTTACCCAGTCGTCAATTCGATGCCACCGACGTCTCCCGGATGAGAGGCAAAAGTTAATTCATTCCGATTTTCAGACAGCAGAGAGACAAAGGGACATTTAAACTGCCATATTTTTGCTTTTGTGCTTTCACATACAGGACATTTGGAGGGTTTGATTCTGACAACTCGATGCCCCCGGGGTCATCGACAGAGGATAAGTGTTCAGCGTTCACCGTCTGGGAAGAAATGCTGTGAAAGGACCCGCATCCTGAAGAGTGTTTTCTTAATGTCGTTCCGCGAACACCTGCCTATACGTCATCTGTATTTGCGATGCGTTCATGAGCCACGCATGAAACCAAAAAAAAAAAAAGAAAAAGAAAAAGCCTTTCCTCTCTTTGGTTATTGGAGTAAAACTGGCAGAGTATGTGCACAGTAAAGTAAACACACACTGGCTTTTTAGTAGAATTCTCTCTGAAGCAGAACAACTTTGTAATTGTCAGCAATATGGAGCCAAAAAAAAAAAAGAAAAGAAAAAAGAAGAATCTTTTGAATACACCCTGGCACTGGAGAGCGTTTCCCAGCTCACAATGGTTTCCTCCCCGTAGACTGAACATGAACGTGCACACACTCACACACAGACATAACCACGGGCATAAACACAGCGTACACACACACACACACACACACACACATTTGCATAGCTATTTTTCTTAGGACTTTGCTTGAGGTCATTTGAATACATTTGTTCCTATTATACTGTATAAACCAACGGGTGGGAAAAGAAAATTCAAATGAGGACACGATGACGTTCAAACCCATACACAAGCTTTGACGTGAAATGAAAGATACGCGGATGACCTAAATCGTTTTTTTTTTAAAAAAGAGAAAAATAAGGGAAAGGAAAGCGCAAATAAAAAGAAATTAGTGCCACGTCTGATAAATGCGAACGCAACAATTTAAGAAGTGGAACGTGGCGCAGCATCTACAAAAGGAATATTTCATTTAAGGGAGAAGAAAGAGAAGAGAAAAGTTTGCTGAGTGAACTATGTTCACAGAATACAAATGTCCTCGACTAAACTTTACCATAAACACACAAGCCTAACCTCATCTCACACCTTAACCCTTTAACACCTAAGCCTCATTATGTCCGTCTGGACTACTTTCTTGCATATTTTAACCATAAAGGGTCAGAGAATGTCCTGTATCGAAGTGAATTTTGCAGTTGACTGCATGTTGAAATAGTATATTAACAGTTATTGGGAAAAAACACTGTAGTTGTACAACAGGCCAAAAAATGTTAACTTTTTTCAACTCTCTCCTCTCTGGTGAAAAAGATGCTGACTCGCCGGCTTCCTGCAACAGGGCGAGTGAAATTACCGTAACAACCACACGTCGGCTTTGACTTTGGCTTTCCGATCGCACAAACCGTCCGATCGCACTTGCACATAGGGTGTCCCATTGCTGCCCGTGAAGTCCTGACAAGGTCGGCGTTCCTAGCGGGGGAAGAGGTTTGAAAAACACCCACACCCACCCACACACGGACTAATCGCACCTGCCTTGAGAAGGATTTGTGGGCAGCCTGAGTCTGCAAACGGGCATCTGGTTCTCCTTTAATTACAAGCCGCGACATAATAGGGGATGGAGCGACCATTTCCTCTTCCCCACGGGCTATCTGGAAGGCTACAAATGGAAGATGATTTCTCTATATGGCCTAGATTTCGCCTGCAGTCAAATTCCCCTCTGCCCTGTCTAACAGCTTATCATTGTGCAATAACAATGTCAGAGAAAAGTGCACCTGACGCTCAGCCCACTACCCCCTCTCCCTCTCTCCCTCCCCTCTCCCTGCATGCTTGCTATCTATCATCATGTACCACTCTCTCTTTCACACACACACACATACATTATGACAGAGGCAAACAACTGGATTGTGGGGGAGTATGATTGAAACGACCAGATTTGTATAGAAAGAGAAAATGTTATGTACAGCTTAAAAAGCTGAATGCTTGATGAAGAACACACTTAACACCGAGTACTAAGCAGGACGGTGCAGCAGTCATTTGCCTCCCTGAAAAAGTCTATTCGGCTTTGCTGTGGGATTTCGGGAGCAGCTCCTCCTCGGGGCTCACTTAGAGTTTGGATTAGAGACTGCTGCTGACTTCACCATGTGTGATACTGGTCTGTTAAGCATCTGGCACTTAAATGTGTGGAGTCATTTCCCCTTTGCGACGAACGAAACGAAGATGCTGCCCTAACATTAAAACCTTACACAGTGGACCTTTCACATATAAACCCTCTCCATCCACAGGACACGTTACCCCAAAAATACACCGGTGGCAGAACAGATGCGCTGCGGAATGGATCCGCGCTCCGCTTCGAGTTTTCTCGAGGTACTTCTCGCATGGAAACACACTGTATACGTTGTAAACACAACAGACGGAGCACGTCGCGTTCCCATGGATTCTTTCTGTGCTGTATTTAAGTTATTTTTCCATTTCCTCTCCCACTCGTGTTGAATTCCGCTGAATTTATGCAGGTCGGCTGCGGCATTCCGCCAGAAATAGAAGTGCTACTTATGTTTCATTCTGAAACTGAGCGGACCCGACACGCAGCCATTAAGGCCCTGGTATACTAACGCGCATCGTGCGCATGACCCGATTTGAGTAACGCATGTGCAGCCCAGATTTTGGAACCGCGTTTGGACCATGTTGTGGTCACATGAGTTGTGCATTTAGTCATTTAACTCTGAGTTTACACAACTTCATACAAGTGCCAATCCTCACAGTCAAACTCTGAGTCTTGAGTACAGTTTCCCATGGTTTGCATGCAGGTAAAAATGCACTGTTTTTGTGGGACACCAGACTGCACACTATTCAACAATAAAGCCAGTCACTGGTTTTGATGTTATCAGTGTGTAACATCACGCCTCTAAACAATTGCAAAGGTTGCAGCACTTCCAGCAGTATCGTCATAATTGATCCAAACCTCACAACCATAAAAGGTTCCTGTTGCACTAAGAAAAACAACAATATCATTAGCTGTTGACCTTCAACGTAAACTCTAATATAGACACGAGGAAGAGTAAAACAGCTCTAAGCTGCACAGACTTGTAAGCTGTCAACACATCCAAAGCAACGCAGCTTCAAAGGAGCAGACACACGAGTGAAGAGATACTGAAAAAATAAAAACAATCAGAGGCAGTGGAGCTGAAGGCAAAGAGACCATCATTTTCCTGGCCTGTGTATCCTGCCAGTCCGCCTCTGTCACCTCACTGAGAACGCATCCTCTGGTCAATCAAAGACCGAGTCAACCTCGGAGCATAAGTTAATACGAGTCTCGGCACTTCAGCTTCCGCAGTCGCACAGGTGACCGCGGCGCGTCTTTTCTTGGCTCGTCTGTGGGATCCGAGGACGCCGTCTGTCCTGTCACAGCGTGGACTTCCCCGCGCTCGCCGCTCTGCGTTATTTACAGACGCCGCGGCTCCAAACAGGCCCAGCTGGCTCCCGACGAGCCCTCCAACACAAAGATTGATGATGGGATGTCTGGCAGAGTGAGGCCGACGCCGGAGAGCCTTTGTGTTGCTCTGTGTGTACAAATCATTGCCTCTCATTCCACTGAAGGTTCGGCGACGGCAGATTAAATGACAGAATGAATTCACATCAGACGAAAACACATTTGTTCAAGTGAATTAGAGCAGCCATTCAATGTAAGAGAGAATTAATTATGCATGCTCGGTACTGTCGACTAAAATCGTAATTGATATATTCAAGCGTTAAAGTCATATTTCATCACAATGTCAGATAGTAAGCATTTTATGTTTTCTTCTGTAATGAAGCGCACACCGTGAACAAGAACTGAGACGTGACAATACTGTTTCTTCCCGTGTCCATGTGGGTTGTCTCCGGGTCCTAGGGCAAAAGTGAGCCCCGCCTATGGCCCTATGTCAGCTCGAATTGGCTCCAGCGACCGCCGCGACCCTCATGTGGAGGATAAAGTGGACGACGAATAAATGTAACATCACTTTTTTAAAAAAGCCATTCAGTTGAACGGATGGACATGGCATTTTGTGGCTTTTAATCATTACAGTCACCCATAACCCAAACCCCAGCCCATTAAAACTAACCTTTACCCGTGGTTACCCGTCCAGTCTATTTTATGTATCCCACCACTTAACCTTTGTATATTTTTTTCACTAATAGATTCATTTTACGTCAAAAACACATAGTCATCGTGTCCTAAGACACTTTTATTTTGAAATTCTGTGAAATATCTATCATTGCATTATCAGGATAAACTGCTCAAGCATACTTTTTTACTTGACCAACCTCCCTTGATGCTTGTTGGCCCCAAGGTCACTTGATTTTGAGACCTCTGCCCTAAAAAGAAATAGGACGTACTGTATACTTCCTGTTAGCAGGGTTAAACCAGGAAGCAACAATTTATTGAATGGCCACCAAGGTGGGCCGGTTGCAAAAAAAAGTGGGGAAATAAGCTTATTTTTCCACTTTATTTATAGCTTCAGTAAACATTTCCCAAAGGGATTAATGGTCTAAATTGCTAAGGTGCTCTTCAGTGGCAACTATGTTGATTTGTAAATGATGTTCCAGTTTCACAATAAAGCGCAGCACAAATAAGGGATTCACACGACTGCGGTACAAGCTTGCAACATCCAGCAGTTGAGCGGTTGCAGGTGAACTTCGAGGTTCGAAAAAAAACTGACAAATCACAAGGCTTCAAAACGGGAGTTGCCTTTAACTCAACGCCACTTAAGTATAAAGTCCGCGCGGAATGTCATTTAGATTATCTGGGATATTTACAATCCCAGGAGGAAAGTAGCAATATGCAGGCACAAGCAGTGCAGCAATGAAACACCTTGATGTTACCATGCTGTGGTACCTTGTTATCTGGATTAGATATATCTCCACCAACCGCTCGCCCCACTACCCAGAATCCTCCACCTACAGTCTGCCATTTACTATTCCCATTAGAATAAAATCCACCAACTGGAGTTGCTCTGTCTCATGTGCTTCACCTTCGGAATATTAACCATTAACTGACAATGATCTCAATCTCGCCCGTGGAAGGCTTTCCTTGCAGAGGAGAGTTATTAAAAGCAGCTCCACAGGACGCCCCTAACTCCTCGTTGTCACATGCGTTGACCGAGGTGATTAAGTAAGGCGACTGCTATCGATCGGAAATGATAAATCACTGTGTAATTTGCTCCATTTACTTGCTACCGCTGCCTCGTAACACTTAGGGGGGAAGAAAAGGCTGCTGGAGTCAATTTTCTGGCGTTTATGTGCATTTTCTCTGATCGTAAGTTGGTAAGATGGATGAAATCAGACAACACGCCATCCTCTAAGGGACAGAACACCGTTCCCAGATCAGATGGAGATACCGATTCCACTTCAGAATTGTTTTAATTAATTCTATTTTTAGCTCGAATGGGTCAAAGACTGCACACCTAGCTTGCATCCTCCCCCAGGCTTTACAAGAAACCCACACCCCGTACCACCACCACCATTATCATCATGGCAATCTGTAATTTTGTTACTCAGTCTAAAATCCTGACAAACTTGAAACTTTTTTGGCACAATAAAAAGGAACCTTGAGAACATTTTTTTTTTTAAAGCTGTATACAATTATGGCAAACTTTTATATTAGTGATGGAATTCCACCGAGTGATTCGGCAGCTTTTGATTTGACCCTGAGATCAAGGTCGTTCGTTTCAAAGTGTTTCGCTTCACATCACGAACAACATCAGCATGTTGCTGACATTCAAAAACATTCATACACGGACGAAGCCAATCCCCACAGGTGACCTTCGTTACACTGCCACGCCACCAACCATCAGCTCATCATCGCCTGCGCCGCCGCGGTAACCGGAGAAATGAAATACCACCCGGTATTCATACGACGTTAATGGCCACTGCACCAGTTTCAAACATACTTTGTATGCTTTTATGTCCGGTCAAGATTCCACAAGCTTTTTTTATTTTTAATACGTACAACCTTTTTTTTTTACAAAAGAAATATAAAACGCACAAACAGGATTTATTCCATTTAAATTCTTTCCTTTCAGCTAAGCCTGAAAGGCCTCCTTTTAATCGAGTAAAATAACACAAATTCCAACACTGCTATTTAACTCGGTGTATTTAGCTATCACTCTGTAGTTTTTTGAAAAAAAAAACAAAAACCTGATTTGTTTCCATCCTATTTGATTTACCTGGCGGTTGAGTGGTCCCAGCACTCTCCTGACATTCTTCTCTGCGGCAAACAGGGATGTCATATTAAGATAAATTGATATTTTGAAGTCATGTAGCTACTTTTCATCAACCTGAACACAAGTGAGGTCAGACGCACTCAGAGAGCCGGGAACAGAATGAGATACAAAAAAAACAAAAAAAACAAAAAAAATCCCACCTGAATCTTTAGCAGTGCTCTGAACTTTAAACGCTGTTTTGATTTGTTTTTCCCTTCTCAACAGCATCACCACGATGGGCCATCTTGGAGCAATAAAAAAAGGTCCGGTGCTTCGTTTTTATTGGAAAATGTGTGATTTCCCAGGTTTGAAAAGACCAAAAATATAGGTATATAATATTATAATAATAGGTTAAATAATAATAATATAGGTTGAATTCCCACTGTAATGTCAAAACGATTATTAATGTTCTTTATTCTTATTTAACCTCATATAACAGTCATTAACCTCAGACTAACATCACATGAGGTGTTGTGAAACTAGACTTTCACTACATGTCCATATTAGTATTCTTTTTTTTCTCTGTCAACAAATCAAAAACTGAACTTCATTAAAAGCCAATTTTCTAGTCGTTATGCAAACTCCCTGGAACACAAACAATCAGTTGATCTACTGCAAGAGTTGCAGTGTTTTGTTTTTTTTTTCCCCCCAACATACACAGGCAACCGAAAAACACCACATCGGGAGGCATTTCACGACGCATTGGAGATCACTTGGGTCGTCCCAAAAGAATGAATGCACCCCGAGCCGACTCACGTAGTGCTTTGTGGCAACGAGGTGTGAAAGGTTTCACATACAAGTACATCACTCCTCCACAGATGGGAGCGTGACGCGTTACAGATGACGCGTCGGGATCTTACTCATGGACAGTGACGGTGATATGGAGCATTGGTGTGACACATGAGTCCGGATGGATTTCTGCTCTTTACAATGTTAACACATGAAGGTCAACTTGTTGCTGTGAGTGTACGTGCAGTTTCTCGAAAGGTTTCTGACTCCGACTCACATGCTGTGGTCGGATCAACTCATATGCATTGGAATATCAATCAACGTTAGAGTCCACATGCTACAGTGGCACCGTCACTTCATCGCCAGCCAATTTGGCTGTAGAATGCACTCTGGGGCTTTATTTAATGAGAAGATCTCAAACAGGAAGTTCACAGTGAAGGGTTTCTCAAATTATTCTCGAATTTGATCATCCAGCTGATCTGTTGCATGGAGGTATAACACTCTGAGTCATGCCTAACTCCTCCACTCCACTGACATACAGTATATACGTATATATATATATATATATATATATATACATATATGTAAATGCAAATTCTAAATCTAAGATAATTACTTGATTTTAGTAGACAATGGTGGTGACATTTGAAAATGTCCCCCATACAGAGAATATCCACTGCACCTTCCCTTATACAGTTCTATTATACTGAAATTAATTGTATTTGACTCACACATTACTTTCACATCTGTGCGGCGTCCGTCATCCAATATTTATTCTGTTTTGTTTAACGACAAATAGGAGCTTTATCACGGAGTTCTGTAATCGTATCGCGAAACCATGATTAATGCTTATTTTGGCTCTCTAACAAAAAAAAGAGCCTGTTCAGGAGGAAGGACACTGCCACTACATCTCCATAATAAAACATGAGAGGTGTTTGAAAAAGAAAGAAAGACTCTATAATGATTGCACTATTCTTCCAAATGAGTAAAAAACTGAAACACCTCGTAACTGCAGGGGAATCATTTTTAATAATGTGCAGAGGATGAATCCTAATGGCATTTTGACTCAGCTCCATGTCATTACTCCACAGAGTGGGGCACGGCAAGACCTACACCGTGCCGTGTCGAGGCAAGGCGAGGTGAGCTGGGACCAATAGGTGGAAAAGGGGCTTAACCCAGCAGCTCTGCAGAACCTCCTCCCATCATGAAAACTGTACTTGTTTATTTGGAGGCTGCAGGCTGTGGTGCTGTTAATACCAGTACACTGGAATATAGCATAGTATATAGTATAGCTTAATCCTCACGTGTAAGATCCAATTATCCATATGCTGCCACCGAATAATACTTTTTCAATTTAAAAACGACAGCAGTCAAAAACAGATTTCATGCCAATTTAACTCATCAGCATCACAACAGCTGGAAGTGTAGCAGAGATTACGCTGACAGGCTGCGGAAGCGTCTCCAAAAAGTTGTATCTGAAAATCTCAGAATAATATCCATTTGAGGACACAGCGGGAGACGCTCCGGCGAATTCACAGCGAGTGAGCGAGTGGGTGAAACAGGTGTCACCCCCTCACCTGAATGTTCCAGACATTTCCCCTACTGCTGCAAACAAATCTGACCCAAAACCATCTCCCGCTGCATTTGACATAATATGCACAACAATGTCACGGCAGAATCGGGTCGAGACATAGAGACATCCCCCTGCAGGGGAGGAGCAGTAGCTAATGAATGAATGAATGAATGAATAATGAGAAGACACAGCACTATTACTGTTTTACCATTCTGTGTAGACCAAAGGTGTCAAACTGGCGGCCCCCCCAAGTCAATTACATGCGGCCCACAACTTAATCTCATGTTATCGTGAAACATGGTCCGCGACCTCCTTGTTGTTGTTACTTTACATGTAGCATTATTAAATTTATTACATTCAACGTGAAATTACATGTGTGTTTATATATATACATATATATGTCAGTCAGTCAGTCAGTCATCATCTATCCGCTTTGTCGTCCACGAGAGGGTCGCTGCAAGGCGAGAGTGCTAACCACTACACCACCGTGTGGCCCACATATATATGTACATATATATATATATATATATATACATATAATAATAATAATAATAATAATAACTATTATTATTATTATTATTATTATTATTATTATTATTATGTAATTGTCGGCATTATTATTATTTACTTTATTTTAGATTTATTTCTCAGATTTTGCATCATAATAATAATATGCTTTTATCATGAAGTATATAAGACATTCCATATCAAAACAAGCACTTTTAATTTGGAATGCTGTGAAATATCATCATGACTATCTTGACTAGAGCTGCAACTAACGATTATTTTCATAATCAATTAATCTGGTCTATAAAATGTCAGAAAACGTTGAAAAAAATGTTGATCGGTGTTTATCAAACCTAGGGCTGGGTATCAATCAAAAAAATGTTCAATACAGGTACCAATACCAATACCTTCATTTCGATACCGGTTCCTGATTGATACTTTTTTCGATACCCGTTTTATAATAGAATTAATAAAAAAGAAAATTACATTACACATTATGGTACATCATTTTTGGCATTTTTAAACTAAATGCAGTTTTAACATAAAAAAAAAAACAACAAAAGTGACAAGTCATTTTCACTAAGGATCTCACACAAACTTACAGAATTAAAATCAATGTCTTATTATCTCCCTATTTGACATTAGAACACAAAACATAACAATAACATGATCAGATCTTGATCACTAGGAACGAAAAACAAGGCATGTTTCGATACCGGGTAGTATCGAAGAATTCCGGTCGGTACCATAAAAGAACTGAAGTTCGGAAACAATTACTTGGCAGCCCCGGTGTAGACTGTGCTTGTCTACTTGTGTACCCTTTACTTTTTAAATCGGGGCATAGAAAGACTGGAATATAACGTAATATTAGAAGGACCAAAACCACGTTGGATGGTGTTAAAATTAGCAGGTGCACTTAATTGACATTATCAACATGGACTCCAGACCACGGAGGGCCAAAGTACCATAAGCACCCGTTCATGTGGTATATTGGACTATTGAATCCCAAGCGATTAAAGGGCTATGGAGCATCTGGCAGCCGTTGAAGGGTGTACAAAGATTGATGATGTTTATCATGTTCCTATAAAAGTCCAGAGGTCTCTTCGGAGCCAAGTTATAACAGGCCTGTAAATCGATATTTGTACGACAGACAAGCCAGAGCCGATGGAGGCATGATTTCAGTCCAACGTGTGCATGCGTGTGTGTGTGCTGCCGTCTGATATTGAAGCATCTGCTACCTAGCACATCCATTCCAAGTGAGGAAATGGGTTTTCAAGCAGTTCGCTTAAAAAATTGTAAAACATGCAAAATAAACAAACTGGGATGAATTCACGCGCGGATCTCGAAATCCAACGTCTTAATTCACATCAGATGACGCCATCGCTCTGCTGCTGCGGCGATGTGCTTTGGGAATTAGATTACATATGCAAGCAGAGAAAATGAGACAGACATGAGCTCAGAATAGTGTCAGCGATCCTTCATGTCAAAAAGAGACAAGTGAGATGATTTAGAAATCTGATCAGGGTGCTTTTTAGGCACCTTCTGGCGTACACTGTGTATAAAAATGGATATCGTCTCCTGGTCTGCAGATTGAAATGATGCTGAAGTGCTTACGCCCTGTATTATCCGGAATGGCGAGCAGGGTAAGTCTATGAGAACATTAGCTTGTAAATGTACTTCTCTGCAGATGTTTTCCTCAGAAGTTTGAGGTCTTAATCACAAGTTTCAAGTCTCTGATGGAGCATGAGAGATGAATAGAATAATAGAAAGGTATGGTCAAATAGACAGTAAAGCATGACATGTATTTACAGGTGGGCGGGGGGGGGGACTTGAGTCACGTGACAAGTCTGACTTGAGACTTGCTTGACTAACGTTGGTAAAAGACCCAAAGGTCATGACCTCAGACTGGACTTGGGGGTCAGCTTTTGTGGCCCTGGGTATAAACCTGGCAACCGAGCGACAAACACAAAGTAAGACGGGAAGTCAGCTGGTTGCCATTTTTTTATGCCTAATATTTGAATTGCATTTCCATGGTTTAATGTCAGTATTCTTTACATATTTAATTATATCTTTTTCTGTTATAGGGGACCGTGAAGCGGTCCTTACAATATGTAAATACAAATAAAACTCTAGCAGACTTTTTTTTTTGCATAATTTAAATGTGGAATATCTGTGAAATCATCTTCATCTTCATCTTCTATACTCACACGACTTGACTTGTAACTTGCATATGTGTGACTTACTCCCACTAAATAAAGTGTTGTTGCACACATATTTACCCCATTAAATCTACGCCATGTCATGCCGATAAAGAAAGCCCCTTGATTGTTTAGCCATGCAGAATCAATGTTGGTTTCTTTGTCGAGATAAAAAAACACGCGTCCCGCCTCGCTGCATATGTGCCATAAATCTTGTCGTTATCGTTGCCGTTATCTGTCTCTTTGTTTATCTCCACATCTCGCATGTCCTTGCCTTTTATGAACAAACTAATTAAAAGAAAAATTCTCACCGGCAGCGGCGGCGTCATAAAGTGACTACAGTTACAGTCAAAGGACATAACCAGGTAATTCTGCATTGCAAGGCTTCACTTGTCAAATGTCAAACTTCTAACATCGGAGTGGATGAAAATGGATTTGCACTCACACATATAGCAAATTATATTTCACTAAAAACAGTGGATGACCCCACACCTTCGACTAAAGGGTTTCTTACCCATGTCAAACTACTACCGCGCTGTTAAAAGTGCTACGTTAATATGCAACGTGTAAGACGGGAACCACTTTGAATTTGCCCCGCGGGCTTTGTGCGCCACGTCCTTTGATACAAATTCTTTGAAACTGTGTGAATAAATGAATTAAAACCCTTTTTTCACACTGTTGTACCTTGGAATGTACCAATCTGAGACTCTTTCATTATGTGAAACGGACCCCCAACCTCTGACAGATCAACCCCGTTCCCTTTGACAAAGAGATTATGTTTATGTATATCAGATTTTCTGCCTCTCAAACACAAAGTAATCTCTTGTAGCCGACACTCCGGTTCCTGCTTAGTCTCAATATCTCTGTATACAAATCAATCGGAGCGTGCACGACGACTCTGATAGTCATCGCTAACAAAAAAAAAATGGTGACCTGTCTAAAATCTGGTGTTTATTGACAGTGACGTTGAAAAGAATGTCAGAGTGAATTTAAAGTGAGCTAATGTTTCTTTCACAAGGCCACATGGCTCCCTCCAGTCTGAAAATTTCATGAATAACGTCGATGTTATACATTGTCTGTTTCTCAAAGATTGCCTTTTAAAAGCAAATCCTTTCCTTTTTTTCCTCCAGAATAATGTAAGCAGTGTTTTTCAAAGCAGCCCGATCAAACATTGGTCGACAACGTATTTCAAAAATACTTCCTATCAAAACATCAAAAGTCTGTGAAGCTCCTACTTTTTTTTAAGTAAGCGCGTGGCTGCTTTTCTTGCTCGGGGGCTGACGGCGCCGCGTTGATCCAAAGTGACGCGGCTCAGTTCATTTAAGACAGCGGAACGGATTTGGAGCCGGGTGCTGAGTGTCCCCAAAAGCACACTGGAAAGACAGACCACTATCAAGGATTGTGAAGGTGGCCCTGCCCTTCTTCTGGAGCTAATTTTATCAGATGTGCAACCGTGACCTGAAAGCCTTCTGTTTTATTTGTCGGGCAAAATGTGCCACCCGTGGAGGAGACCAATGACCACGAGACACTTTAAAAGAGAACAACATCATTGATTCCATACTCCCTCATAGCTTTACATCTACCTCCAGTATCTACCTCTATATCCACCAGGGCACACAGGCCTCACTAGTGATTTATTCAAGCACTTTTGCACCTGTTTTAGTATTAATCTGCCGGGACGCCGTGCCAGGAGTTTTTATAATATGTCACGAAAATCACCATACTATTTGTGGCTCCTTCCAAACTTAAGACGTTATGTATTATTTACAACATTCAGCAGTGCTCCATCTTTCCTCTGTGATTATGAGTGTAAGAAAAAAAAAAGACTTTCGTTCCTTCCCCCCTTTTGTGAGCTCCACCACTATGTCTTTACAATGGATTTCTGGGTGACAAGAATGGCATCAGGTGAAGAAATAAAACTCAGAGGCTACACCGTGTCGTGTATGAGGCAACACGAAGAAGGGGTGGCTCAGGTCGTGGCTCATTCTGACACACAAGCAGGGGAATGGGTCACTTAAAAAAAAACTTGTACTGCACTTCAGCTGAAAACTGCTGCAAAGGAAAAGTGTTTATTTCTAATTTACCTCATATTCTAAGTGAGTATAATTATGTTCTGATTGACACTGACTTGAATATCTTAGCTTGTTTTTCATGTCCAATACTGATATACCAATATCTCAAACTCGAGTGTCTGTCGATACCGATATCAGTCCAACGCAGTCATTTTAGACCTTTCAAACCATGAAGCTATTAACAACACATTTGAGCCATTTCAAGCTATTTCAACAACACATTTCTCCAACTATGTAACAAACATTCTTCTCCCATAAAGCAGAAATAAATGGCCCATAGAGATTTATATAAGACATGCTATACGTGGGACCAAAGCAATCTGTAGCCGCCTGTTTCTGTTTATATGCTGTACAAACACCAACGGACAGCGATGTTTGTGGACTTTGGTCTCCACAAAAGCATGTAGCTCCCTTAGTGGAGCATCTCAGAGCTGAGAATGTTGCCAAATCCGTTCGTTCATATCTTTGCAAGGTTTTCCTGTGGGGTGAAAAAATGAGAAGAGATATTTTTATCACTTGGTCCTCCAGCAATGTTTTCCTATTGCACCTTTAAATTAAGTGCTAAAAAATGGCAGCATGGTATTACCTTTTTTTCGCAAAGCTACATTGCAAACCTTTACATACAAACAAATGTCTTTGTCGTCGGTTTAATAGAACATATATAATAGTGAACCATTTTTGCATCAGCTGCACACAAATCTGATCTTGTGTTAACATTCCTGCCCCGTCAGGTCTGATAGTATTGCTTGACAAAGCAAACTCAGCATATAACTAGTGCTATATTGTTTGTGTTTACACAAAGCAGAGGCAGAATAACAACATCAACAACAACAAAAATCACCTCCATTTAAGCACCGGCGATTTAATTATACCATATTTTACTCTGAGGTCACGGGATCTGTAATCAATCCAGTCAACAATTTACCGAACGTGCACATTTTTGTGGTAAAAAAACAAGAGTATCCCCAGAAAACCAAACACAGACATGAAGGAAAACATGCAGATGGATTCATATCTATGCACATATTTGTGGTTTTTCAGCAGAAATCAAACCGGTGACCCAGTATTTTCGGAGAAATATTTTGATCCAGCAGAAAAACAGTTCCTGGCATCAACATTTTAGCCTTTCCCTCTCGTCTTGCTGCTTTTCTATCCACCTCCTGTGGTAAACTATGGACCTGTCAGCGGTGCATTGCACCTGTCCTTTTCTCTGGCAGCATCCTTTCTGGTTTGTGACACAGATTTATCAGTAGAGAGGATGTAAACAAAGCTCAGTGCCTCAAAGTTTAAAAAAAAAAAAAAGCTGTTCAGTCATCCAGGATTCAAAGGTAAAATAGGAAAGTAGCAGCCTGTGAAAGAGTTCAACCATGTATGTACTTCATGGGTACAAATGCCCGTCCTAATGAAATTTAAATGTGACTGTAGCTTGTATTGTATGCATTTTAAATTCAATTTATGCACCATTAAATGTGTGTACAAAAGCATGTGCTGAGACTGTTCTCCATAATCCATATATAGTATGACAATGCATGCTAGTGTGCACTCGCAAGCTCAGAGTCCTGTAATTAAACCTTTACGGCCATGAGAGCTTTGACCCCCCGCAGGAGCCGAATGTGCCGCCTCCACTTGACGGCTTTAAATTTAGCGCACAGTCCAAGCGGGTGACTGTCAACAGTCTGTTTTTTCCACAGGTCTCATTATACCCGATGCCAAGTAAGGGACAGCAGACAGTCGGCACAAGGTTTAATGTCCATCTCCTCCATATTCATGCCACGGAGAGCCCAATGTTGAGATGTGCTGCTAGTTTTTGCTAAGATTGGGGAGAGCATCCAAAAAAACAACAACACGAAGATAGGTGTCGTAATTATCCCTTCCAGGTGATTACGCTACGAGAGAAGTATTTGTTTTCCCCCTCCCCTGATTGGCCTATTTCTCGGATGAAACACATGCTTACAAGCAGAGGTTGCTTTCATCTTCCATTCATAAATTGATTTAAAAAAAAAAACTGGTCAAATGAGCAAATATTATACATTACATAGTACATGTGCTCACGTCGGGTGGTATGATGGATATAACGCAATGTGAACATCACACAAATTGTGATTCTGTTGAGTGATGTTCTGGTACTGATATTTTAGAGTGATTGAATAATTCATGGTCAGTTGCTTATTTAGTTTCCCCACGTTAACTTTTCAATTTCTGTGGCAATTTGACTCAATCAGCCTCTGACACACACACAAATCTAATTTCCTGTTGTTGTTTTTTTTGTTTGTTTGTTTTTTTAAATAACGAAGAGGCAGCGATAACAGATTCAATTCACGGAGAGAGAAACAAGGGGTTAAAAAAGGCACGGCTGTTTGACACTCCCTGTGTGTAAAAGGTAAACTGACTGCATCACATGGGCAAAGCATGATATTGACTGGCGGCATGGGCGGCTCAGTTGTTACCACGGAGGCCTGAATGAATGTATGAAATGTGTCTCACGGAGGGCTGCCGGAATACTGACGGCGTGCACATTACAGTTCACACGTGGCGCCTGACTGTGATGATCAAAATAAGAGTTAAAAGTGTTTTCCTCACTGTGCCTGGAATGGACGGCAGCTCCACATGTGCTTGATCATTTATGCTGTTGTCATGTGAACGCCAATGCACAGGGATGAACAAAAAAAAAAACAAACAAACACAAATAACAGCCTGACGTTTGACAGCCGTGGTGCTGAGGAGTAAATGGTTGCCCTCTGGAAAAAATGATGAGATTGTGAGAAAACCAACAGAACAACACCAGAGCCTATATATACATACAGGTATTGACCATACGTAGAAAACACACCCACTTACACTGTCACCACAGCAGTAAAGCAGACCGAACAGCTGTAAAACTTGCTGTCACAGCCATAAAAGTTGACACGACGTGTATAAACAGTGTTGGGGAAAATGTTCAAATCAATCATTTTTGACTTGTACAGAATGTACATGGCTTGCAGAAAAGTAAAAAATAGCGATGTTTTACTCAGAAGCAAGGCTGTGCATTTTAAGGACGACAGGGGGGCCTCGGGGCAAAAGTTAGAGGCTTGTCAGGGCAGTCTCACTCGCAGTGCCGGTCATAAAATTTAAGGAGGTTCTCGCAAAATTTTATGGCTGTGGACTAATGTAATGAGCTGTTCCGAGTGCCCAAACTGGGGCCGGCCCCAGGCAGCCACCTGCTTTTGCCAGTTTTGCCTGAAAGCTGACAATTTGAGAATCATTAGAGCCATGTAAACATTAGAAAAGCAAGATTTTCGAAGTAGCTCAAACTGGGTTTAAATCAGATTAGGAAAACAATGCATGGAAATGCAAACTCTGAGGTGGTGGCCCACATCCTGTTAGCATGGCAACAGTAAATTACTTGAACCGTGATTATCTAGCCAGGATGTGATAGCTGCGCATGTCCAATATTATTTTCCCCCCTCCCACTTCCACACCTGTCAATTACAATTTGGAAAGACCTTTCCCTGCAAATCGAGCTCAGATTTGGACACTGGGTATCATCTGTCACCTGCCACACCTATTCACATCCCCCTCCTTTCCATTTATGAAAAACTAATTTCAAATAAAGTGAGACATTGCCATGATTTAATGGGTCAAATTGAGTCCTAATAGAGGCATCTTTCCTCCTCCAGCACCATCCTGGTAATTCCTCTGTTGGGTTTTTTTTGAATCACCCACTTTTAGATTAAGTTTAAACATCCATGCTCTCTTCACTCCATTGATTTGAAGGTTAGCCATCTGTGCTTGTCAGGTGACTTCACTTGAGCCATCCACTACGCGGCGGGGTTGTCATGTTGGCCCTACATCCATAAACTGATATTCTGGACAGAATCAGAGAGCTGCTCTCCATGTGCCGCTCAGAATCTCCATCTTCGCTGAAGTTGACAAATTACCTCTGAGAGTTTCTGGAGAAGAACCTGATTTTTTTCAGTTTTGAGGAAGTTTTTTTTGGTCGCTATCTGTATCAGAGATGTCTACTTCAGGAAGAACACTGGGTACGTTTAGAAACTTTGTAGAAGGACCCTGCTGGGGAGGTGAAAAAGATAACACTAGTGGGGTGAGGAGAATGAAGAATCAGGGTGTTGTTTTCCTAACTGAAACAAGCAATTAAGGAGTGTCTGTCAGGAGAGAATGATTCCCTACTGAGCAACCTTAGATAGCCCCCACAAGGAGGCTGATTTTCTCTCTGAGCCCTGAGATGACTAGTTTTTATGAGCTAAGGTGAATCCAACTGAAAAACACGGAGCTGAAACTACTGATTAGAAATGATGCACAGAGAAAAGGTCATAAGAACGAGAGAGAGAGAGAGAGAGAGAGAGAGAGTTCTAATAAAGGAGCAGATGAATAAAAAGGGAACTAGCGTGAGACATTTGATTAAAGAACATGCTTGTGTGAACAGGAATGAGTTGCAGTGGCTTCCTAACATCATCATGTTAGACAACATGGTTTGTACACTTAAAGACAAAATACATAACACTTCATAGACAGATAGAGAGATGGGGGCGTGATCAGGGCCGGAGCACAGTGATGCAAAGACTCATGGAATTTATTTTTCTTCTCCCGAAAGGATCTCATTTCTCAATTCTGGAAACTCCATACGTGACACAAGAGACCAACCTTGGAACAGTTCTACGAACGTGAAATTCTGTAACTTTGCCGTGCACGTACCAATCTGCACCAAACTTCACATGTGAGACAAGAGACCCGGACCAGAAATCACCAGCATTACGAAAACTAAATCACAGGGCCAGCTGCGAGGGTCCACACAGTGCTGGGTGGATATACAGATTCATACCACAAAATGGTCGTTTTCATATACCGCAAGAAAACCACTGTTTAAGGTGGGACCCTTTTCCCTGCTGTACCACACATGCTAAGGGGTTAGCTGAGGAATTAACTGTGTAATCGCAGCAACAAGCACTTTACTTCACCTCCTTAGTAGAAAACAACGTGTTAGAGTACGGACGTTAACAGACACACACACACAACTGCACCGCAACTGTTGAAATTATGATTATTATGATATACTGTAGATTCTGGGTAACACGGCCCAGCTCTACTAATACATAAAGTGTCTTTCGACAGGCTGCTCATGTGCTGCAACACTAAGTAGCTACAATCTTATCATAGAATCATCAACATTCCATAGGTGTATAAAACCTAAAAAAAAGAAAGAAAAAAAAAAGACACTTTCACTTTCTTCCACATTCTTTTTTACTCTGGACATTAAGTACCTTTTTATTAAATGCTTCATCAATGTAACCTTTTCTGCTTTTTATCACACAGGGGTGAAAAGTAGGCGCTTTTTTTATAGCTTAGTCTTTAACCCTCAACTTCAAATCTTTCTATTGAGCACTTTTTACCGAGTGATCATTATAGTCTATATCTTCCTTATGGCTCATTGCACTTCAAGCCAACCATTAGGCTTTTGTCTGGCAGTGAGAGAGTGAACAGTAAAGGTTATATAGTGGCCTACACAGAGAAATTAATTAGATCCTGTCAGAATATTATTTAGAGCACGTTATCATCCTCCCACACGCTGACAAACTGGTCGGCATAACACTGTACATGGCTGTACATCTCAAACTTGACCCTTCCCCCGAGCTTTAACCTCATTTCACGTAAAAAAGGGACAGCCCTAACTGACTTCTATTTTCTTTCTTCATTATTTTTCCTTTGATATTTATGACCAGAAACTATGGAAATATTTCGAGAAGCCTACGATTACAGAACATTTCCCCATATAGGATTGAAAGGTTCCAATAAAGCCATGTATGAGTTGCGAGACAGCCTCTGCATACGTAGGACACTCACATAGGAGTGAACCCAGAGTTCAGTGGTGTGAAAGACATTATGAGGAGTTATGAGACATTATGGCCTGATCCAAGGTTTAAATACTTCAGATACAACAGTCTTAGTTGCCTACTGCTGGACACAATCATCAGTCAAGCGGTGGTGGGTACCAAGGGGAACGCACATACATGATCGGACATTTTTCAAAAAGGAAGACAAACCGGGGAAAAAAAGAAGAAGCAAGAAATGTTTCGGGTGGACCAATTCTAATAAACAAGGAACGCCTTCTGCTAAATTGTCTCTATTGATTTTCCAAAGTTAAACAGTGTATGTCAGAAATGTTTTACAGGACCTCGCTGCTTTTCCCTCCATTTATTATCTAACCTTGGTCCGAGTGATCCCAGCTGAATCTCACAAACTGATATATCTGCCCTGGCACTCTAGAGGTGGGCTTAACGCCATGACGACAGAGGAGCAGCATCTTTTTGCACACATCCAACACGGCGCCCCACCGAAGAGCGGCTGTCTTTTGGTTCAGCTGTTGCTTCCATTTCCCATCGCTCCAAGAAAGCATGTTTGCCGACACGTTATCCGTCCCTCTGCATATGTCATCCGGATGATTGGTCTGATTGTGTAGAGAGGCATTTGAATCTACGTCCGTTGTCACATCTCTCGGAAGAGGTAGGTTGATTACACCCTTTCCAGACTTGTACTCAATCTCGGCGAGTCTCGCCTATCACTCCAGAGAAAAGGTATCAGTCGTCCACATCTTAGAAAAGTGCCTCTCTTTGCCATGTGTTCATGGTTACCGTCCTCTTTGTTGTCTCCTACTACGGCACTTGGCTAATCACGATCAATGAAACTCTAGTTCAAACAAGTCTGAAGGACATTGACGTGATTTTTTTTTTTTTTTGCGTCAAATCTTAACCTTCCTTTTTTGTTGCCCTTTTTTTTTTTTCAATGACTTGAGAAACACTTGTGCATCGGCGGCTCAACACAACACCTCGTATAAAAAGCTGCCCAGCACCTCACCTCTCAGCAGCCATCACCGACAATGTGTCCTTGACCGTGGAAGTGAACTCCCAACTGCTCCGGCAGAGCTGCTCGGTGGCCAGCACAGTAGAAGATTGCAGCTGCACACAGCCTCCACAAATGTCAACGTGATAAACTGTGAGTGTGTGAAGTCAGGTTTTATCACGCTGCTGTGTTGTTGGGGGGGAAAAAAATAAAAAATCACATGTGGCTGTCCCACTATAAACTGACCAAATGCTACTGTGTTAATAGTTGTTGGGTTTTTTTCCACACGAAAATATGAAATGATTTAAATAATGAAGCTTTGACCTTTGACAACCCAAATCTGCACAGTCAGACTGTGAAGTTGAACTTTGTCAGTTTCTGAAGACACAGTGACCCTGAACTCTGACCACCAAAAAAATCAGTTCACCCTTGAGTCCAAGTGGATGCTTGTGCCAACTTTACAAGGATTCCCTCAAGATGCACTTGAGATATTAGGTTCACAAAAATAGAACAGATGGACAAATGGATGGAGAGAAACAACCCATGCCTCCAGCCAAGGAGGTATTATGTATTATTTTTGTGAAATATAATGCTAACAATAATAATAATAATAATATTTTATTCATATAGCGACTTTAAAGGGTGCTAGGCAAGAAAATACACCATTGAAGTGTCCAATATGAGCTCAAATAAAAATACCAACAATTAAAATGAGTCAAAATGTCCAGGAGTTGTGTAGCGTTTAAAAACACACTAAATTAAGCAAAATTCAAGTCCCATTCACTTAAAATATGCAACACCTCATAATTCCACAAATTCCAAACAGGACCACGATGTGATTAACAGTGGAGAAAGAAAGGGATCAATATGTAGCAAATCAATTCATCTACAGCCACAGGTTTCATCCACTTATTTGTCTAATGTGCTATGACATTCTTCCCTGATGACTTGTAGTCAGGTTTATCCATATTAATGAGCAGCATCAACCGGCAGACTCAGACAAATTCCCTTCTTCCCTTTCCTTGTCCTCGGACAAGTGAAATCTGGTTGCGATAATAAATCAAGGGCACTTATTGATTTCTGGGCGCACTCAAACCAGCCACACCAAAACTGTGTGCATTAAAAATGGGTAGCATCAATCAGAACGGCAGGGAGTGAGGTGTTCACTTACACACACCGCGGCCGTGTATCTCCCCGAGATGGATGTCCTCGCGTTGACGACCGTGGCTTCTGTTTGAGCGGACGGCAGACGGAGCTTTTACCATGCAAGGCGTCTGACTTTCACTCTCCTGTCCAGAAGTTGCATGAAAACAAAGTCCATCCATTTTGCCCGTATACCAATCGATAGCCTGTTGGAGAGGCCGGCGATTCATTACAAAAGGCAGATGGGGGCACCGCAAATAGTCCCGGATCAGAATACACAAGTTGCTAATCTGAAAATAATCACTGTACCGCATTGTTTGGCACATGACAGACATGTTCGTAGGAGGCCTTTCATTGCGGTGAGCTCATAAGCTACTGCTAGCAGCCGAGTCCCAAAAACAGGCTTATTTACCGCCAGGATTCGTCGATTGTCATCTGCACATCGGTCCGTCCTCGTTGAGCCCCTTCGAATGTGATAAAAGAAAAACGGCAATTTCACTTCCATGATTCTAAGTATCGCTCGGGATCAGAATCAACGGAAGGCACTTTTCTCTGCCCTAGTCTTCCCATAAGGAGGATCTGTTTCACTGGAGAACTGACACGTGGGGGTCTAGGACCTGAGGAGAGGTGGGAGACAATGGGACGATTTGTCTGCTCACGGGAGGCCGGTACTTTGTCTTAACAAATGGTCAGAGACGTCTCATTTTCGGGGATGAGGGCAATCCCGAGTGGCGCATATGAAAAGCTAGTGCTTACCGTTCAGATCATACGGCAGCACTCGACTGTGAGAGGCTGCATCGAGGAGACTGTTAGTCCCTCTCTGCCAAGACTCTGCAAAACATGTAACAGTGTCCTCAACTGCAATACTCCAGTGACTACAACACGTACTTATTTCTTCTATTTTGGTTTCCACTTTGCCATGACTTTAACGCGCCCCTGACCTCCCCGACCTCAAAGTGTCTAGTCCTGCTACTCACAACAACAACAACAAAAGAGCTCCTGCCTGACCACATGACAGCACGTGTACACAAAATACAGTCCTTACAAGTAGTACCTCAATCACCTCTGCGAGGACGTCCTACTTTTGAACAGAAAACGGACAAATAACTGCTATTACTACAGGAAACAAGCGGCCGCCGTAATCACCATGATATATTCAAAAGATAGCAAATAATGCTGGGGAGGTCAGCAATTAGGCAGATTTAGTCATTAATTAACGTATCTAAACGTACTTATCTGCACACAGCGCATGGGAAATATTGAAATGAATTGTCGTCAAGAAAATGACTTTTCGCTATTCACTACTCCATTATCCTGCAAGATGTGTTCAGCTTTTGGCTCGGAGGATCCACAACCAGATGTTTCTGTGGAAAATAGTGTTATTGACTGACAGGCAGGGATATTACTGCATGCGGAGACACTGATGTCTGCCATGTTGTAATTTAACTGAATCAATTTGCTGCTACTGTTATTCCTCGGAGATCATGGATGTCAGATTCATCATTCCTCTCATGCTAGGAATTGCCATGCTGATATCACTTCTGTGATAGTAGTATTATTATTATTATTCTTATTGCATGAGGTGTACTGGCTCTGATGGAAGCAAGGAAAGGACTGGACGAAGGAAGTCAGGAGGAGGTCAGAGTGGATAAAAAAAAAACCGATATGAAAACAGGCCGTCACACGGTACGGCTGTTTGCTGTTCCGTCAATTAATGTAACGGCGTTGATTATTATTCAGCTGAACCTCAACCAAGTGAAATTTGTAACCACTTACCATTACAAATCACCCTGTGTGGTCACTGAGGTTGAACAAGAACACAAAATCCCTCAAAATGACTTGCTAATGTATGCCACAGAAGTCAGAGAAATGAAGGACAAACGGCACTTTCGGATGAGCGACACACATGCAAGTGTTCTGAAAGTTGTGGAGGTGACTGACCTTCTCAAGCGCATGGTCAACTTTCGGCTTAATGATGCCCATTAATTTGAATTTTAAGATAATGGCTTGTTGTATGGCACTTTCTCTACCCTTAGATCCTTGTGTATCCGTCCGGCCTGGAGAGAAAAGAAGTACAGTACTTGATCACAACACCACAGTCCCACGGCGGGCCTCGGTTCTTATTAGCCAGAAGTGATGCTGAAGGCATAACTAGGGTTTGATCATATGAACCCACCCTGATGTCACCAGAAGAAACCATATAAGAAAAGCAGGGATGGGACTGACTGAGATCTAATCCACTGTACTGTATATCCACTGTGGTTTATTTTATCTTTTCTTATCTTATCTTATCTTGACAATGAACTAAAAAGAGTAAGACGTCAGTTGACTTTCTCACAGACACACAAAGAAACTTCTGGAGCCCCCGCAGTGACCATTCAAAAGAATACAGGATTCAAACACTTCCCCATTGCCTTAAATCCCCACAGTTACAGTAGACGCTATCATATTTATACAACTGACTTAACGGGATTAAGGGAAAACTTTGCGTTTGATGAACAAGAGGGATGCGGGGGGGAGTGAGAGCAGTGGAGCATAAATTGCCTGGCAGAAAGGTGGCGTGAATGGAAGGTGTTGCTGATGAGTATTGATGATATCAGAGAGGTGCAGCCAAACATGCACAGATAGGGGACAGTAAAGAAAGCCCGTAATGGATGTCGCAGGCTCTGAAAAGTGAAGGATCTGGTGGGGCGGCGGCGGCATGGCATATAGGTTTCTGGAATTTAAAAAAAAATTAATGACTATCTCAGTGATTTACGACAGCAGAAAAATGCTGAAACCCCCAGTCTGTGTAAGATGGATGTGCTAGAAGGAGACTGATCCAATCCTGGTGGACTCCCAAAGAACAAGGCCCCCGATTCTCAGGTGCGTATTCAGTCAGTGATCAACCGTATTATCCCATCAAAGGCTGAAGAGGTGTAAAAAAAAAAAAAAAAAAAAAGCCACTTAAAGCATTTGAACTTAATGGTCTAACCGTGTTGCGTAAGCCTCTTTCAATCCCATTTCACATTTAACTGCAACACTCCGTGCCTGGGTAGAGGGAATTGTTAGAAACAGACCTTTCCATTACACTCCACGTTCTGTACACACATTACCGCCGCAGAGACATGCATTAAAATTCAAATTTGATGAAATTTGATTTTTTTTTGTTAAATGAGAGAAAGGTTTTTTTTTTTTTAATGCAGCCATGTCTGAAACACTCCAGGGACAAAAGGGAAATCTGAACCTGTGCTCACTTCCCACTGAGTGAGAACAAAACCTCCACTGACCTCCATTGTTTTTCAAGCAAAGCATCACTTAAGAACAACGTCTGCTCACTCCAGTGGCTGCGCGCTATAATGAATTTAGTTTGTGTGAAGTGGACGACGCTCACATAATAGGGATTATGTACGGGTTTATAAGAGGTAAACTCCATGGACATGTTAATTACTTGGGACCACTGAGCTGAGAAAGACTTCATTTACAGTTTCTAAGCAATGGTGATACATGAAGTTCAGTGTTCAGACAGCATTCATTAAGTATTAATAAGGGAGATAATGAATATCCATGTGCAGAACCGGAACCTAATAATGCCAAGGGTGACACTGTGACCTGTTTTGGAGCAAAGAGCAATGGCTCTATGTCAGCTGGGATTGGCACCAGCATCCCTCGCACGACCCTTCTGATAAAGAAGCAGAAGAGCTTCCTGTGTCTGGCTCAAATCATACGTTAGTGAAGCAGAGAACGTAAGCTCACCACGTTCATTCCCATTATCCTGGCCTTTTGTGAGCTGCCATGAGTCATATCTTTTCTTTTTTTTTTCAGTTGTAACTAACTCCCTATCATCACAGTAGGGGATCACTGCGGTTTCCAGGTCAATGTCTGAAGCATAATTAAACAGAGAGGCAGGAGGTAGTTAGCTGCAACTTGCAGTGATGTTTGAAGCCATCTTGGAAACAAAGTTAAAGGGAAAGACGCGGAACAAAAAGCATAACAAAACTTGCCGCTTTATGTAACAATTGCAAAGAGATTAAAGCACCAGATGCAACATCAAAAACGTTCACCCGACGTGAAGCCATTTTGCACAATTTAGCTGATGGTTTTTTTTTTTTTTGAAAGAAACTCTTCTCACTGTTGTGGGGAAGCCGTGTGCATTTGAAAGCCTTCTTCTCAAACCTCCCAAAACTCTTCCGTCTTCACGCGCAGACCTGTGGAACTGCGCTCAGTCAGAACAGTAGCTTCTTCGCTATGAATAATTTAACGTGGCTCATTTCTTCTCGAAAAACCTTCATCTTATCAAGCGAAAAGAAGAAAAAAAAAACGCTGTTTTCGCGTGCGATGTCTATGATTGTGAAAGAACACAAGAATAACAGGAGTTACTTATTATCTTAATGTTTTTACAGCTCACATACATCTCGCTTGAGGGCTGATAGATTGGAAACATAACTCAGAAGTGAAGCAGTGTGTGGTAAAAGCAAAACACTTATCCTTGGCTTCTTGTTGGCGACATGTCAAAGCTTTACAGCGGTAATGACATTCTCTATTGAATAACAGGCACCATGCTTCTACACAGCTCTCCCAAATGGCTACACAAATTGAGGGTAGGCCTTTGTTTTGTTTCTCCTAAAACGAAAACAGCCGTTCAATCAGGCCAACCTGCAACACTTCAGTCGTGCGCAATATTGTAAGTGCCGAGTGTATTAACACAAATCAATTCATACATGATTCAATGAATTCGATGACTTAAAAACACTTGGACGGGCTTGAACGTGATTAGACATTAATTTAAAAGGGATGTGTAGGGTTTGTTTATTTATATTCATTTACTATAATAATAATAACAACAATAATAATAATATTATAATCACAAATAATAATCAGCAGATCTTAGTGTGTTTGCCGATATCTGATACATTATACATACATTTTAAAGCCAATATTTGCTGATGACGATATTGTGCCAATAATGTGTCCATTTAAAAGTCAGACAAAAAAAACAACAATATGGTATAGGAAGCGCAGTGGACAAACTCAGTCGTGTCCTCTCCCACTGGTCCAGCGACGGTTTATTCTGACAAAACACTGAAGATAAGGCTCTAAAATGACGGGTCACAAACTAAAGGCTTAAACATCACGATGGGTTGACACTGGGCCCCAACATGAGCACGAAGTCAGACAATATAAACAACATAAAAGTGTAAAAACCAAAACGTCTTTCAGTTATGTGGTCAAGTCAAGCGTCGCAGAGCGGCAAGCACTGAATACAGTATGGGTAATTATGTCAGGATGTACTGATCCTGAATTCAAGTTTCATATTAAAGCTGATCTGGGCTTCTTCTTCTTTTCACTGATTGGATATCAGCAATCTCCTTGATCTTTTACTCGTGCTGTGTTATCAAACCACCTGTTTACCAAACAATGCAGAGGAGCAATATGTTCACCATTGAGGTTGCACCTTCTCTCTCTCCCTCTTTCTATTGTACCTGCAGCATCAGAGCAGGAGTCGGTTCTTTTTTTCCCCTTGTTCTTTCTTTTAGGAACATTTATTTTAACAAAAGTTTTTGGGGGATGTGCACTGCACAGCACTGTTATAGGCAAAGCCAAGCGTTGGATTGGGTCTCATTATACAGCAGATACAATAAGACAGCAGCTGAATTTACCCTGATTTGACTTGTAGCCATGAAATAAAAATATAAGCAGAGACCGAGTCCTTTTCGCAATCGACTTGCATCCGCCTGTCCTCAAAAACGCTTGGTTAATCATGTTATCACTTATCATGTTTTCTCAAACTCGCTCATCCGTGTCCCAAAATGGCACCGGAGACAATGCAACTTCGAGAGAGGGAAGGGGAGGGGGAGGGGAGGGGAAGGAGGGGGGACTGCACCTTTGCCCTGACAGGCCTGCAGTCACTTGACACTTGGCTCTCCGTGCTCTGGTTCACAAGGTGAAGACAGCACATCAGCCATCTCTGCTGCTTATCTGTCCACCCGGGAGAGGGGGCGGAGGGGGGTGGAGGTGGGGGTTGGCGCAGGGAGCCAAATTATGAAGGGCCTGTCAGTGACACAGCAGGCAAGTCAGAGGCGCCGAGGTAATTCTGCAGCTCTCGCTTGATACGTATCTGTCCTACTGAACACCAGTGTGCATCACTCGTCATTCGCCGGAACGCTGATTTCAACCAACTTTGCTTTTTTTTAATCTCCCAAAGGAAAGTACGACTTTAGGCCTGTTCTGTTATATAAGATAAGAAATGGGTGGCGCTAATTCAGGCCAGGTGCTTATTTTACTACCGCCGAGGAAAAAAAAACAAAACGTAATGAGTTGATGTAATTAGGAGATTGCCAATTAAACTTCAAACGTACTGTGTGTGTGTGTGTGTGTGTGTGTGTATGTAAATCATTTCTTGATTTATTGTGAGGGATGCTGATTGGTCCGCACTTTTTTCGCCGCCACGCTTTCCTCTCTCCTGGAGCAGAGTGATGCGACTTCGGCAGATTAATGTCAACGTTTATTTGCTGACTGGGTTTTAATTGCACTCAAAAAAATAAATAATAATAATATAATAGTTCAGGTTTTTCATGTGCTTAAAACATCTGACAAAGCTACTTCTTCTCCAACGCCTGGGCCACCGTGGATAGAGGGAAAGAGCCGCAAAGCACTGCTGATGATCAATCGCGCTCTCCACACCGAGTGCCACACTGGATATGTGTGCCGAGTATAATGGCTGTGTTGCTAAACTGCTGGGTCTTGTGCACCTCGGTTGTTCGCACAGAGGGCTGATGTTATGTTTCATACAGGGGGAAAATTGTCATAAATAATAGCATTTTCACGGTCCTGCAAACACTTCATGATAAACACCTGAGATCCCGAACTCGTGTGGGCAGTGTGGCTGCTCTCATCTGATCATTTGGCACAGGCCATAGGCAAAATCTGTCATTAAGTCTGAGTAGTTTTAATGCATCCATCCATCTACTGCTTTATCCTCCACATGAGGGTCATGTCCTGACATAGGGTGAAATATGGGTTACACCCTGGACGCCAGTCCATCACAGGGCCACATAAGGACAAACAACCTTCCACTCTCACACTCAAACCTACAGTCAATTCACAGTGTCCAATTTGCCTAATCCGGAATTTTTTGGACCGTGGGGATTAAATACAATTTAAGAAAATTGGTTACAGTGGAAAGAAGGAAAATAGAAGGAATAAAATAGACTGTTAGTGTAAGTATACACTGCATTCATGACTATACTGTCAAACTGTCAGTGCAGGCAAGGATGAGGAAGTGGTTTACCCACCAGTCTCTGCACATAGTAAGGTTAAAGTAGCTCAACTAAGGTGCCTGAAGTGCAACCCCAACCGTTAGCACTGAGATACAGTGTTGTTACGATACTGCTGAGACGTTTTCACAACTTCCCTGCGCCAATAAACACAACTGGACATAATCACGGGCCAGAAGCCAGGTGTAGCCGGCTATGTTGTTGCTCGAGTAACTACGTGGCTGTGCAGGGTTGAGTCTGGGAGAGAGGTACAGCAATAGTGAAGCTCATCACTCGCACGAGATGGGAATATTTGGAAAGATTTGAAATACCAATTACTGCTAAGGCTGTGTAGGATTCCCATGGGTCCTTGAAATCCTTGAAGGCTTTTGTGCTTGAAAGAGGTTAAGTTGATATTTAGGTAAGTGTGCCCCAGCCCCGATGTGCCCTTGTCTTTTTACGACACCAGCTACCGCTTCATGCGCTCAAACTTGAGTCGTAATTACTAGCGGTGTTGTGGGCACTGTACGCGGTCTCCCGTGCAGAACAATAAGCAAGTATCGTGATGAAATGATGTGCTGCCTGGAAAATGCAAATCCCAAGATCTCTGGCTCACCAAAGAAAAAAATAACTGGCTTGACCAAGAGCCCAAGGACAGTCACTTGGCCAGATGCAGAGTGCGCTGCAAATCAATAAAAGTGACACCACTCGCAAAGCAGCTCTTACAAGTTGCCCTCCCATCTTAAGCTGTGTCAGCACTTTCGGTATTTGAATTTGGTCCTGGAAAGACCTTGAAAAGTCCTTCAATTTGATGTTAACCAAGGTGTGAGAGCCCTAGATACATATCCAGATACTGGGTGAGGGAGGATACGACATATGGCACTATATTGTGATCGTATAAGCAAAGCCATAAATTGTCTATGTAAATAAAAACTCTGATGTCACTTGCAATAAATGAACAAAAAAGTGCTTGTTTTGATATGAATTGATATACAGTAAAAAAAAAAAAGATTATTGCTGTGCAAACAGATAAATCTGCTTTTCATTTAAAATGTCTCTTATTTCTCTTCAATTTCCTCACTCCACTGTTGTTGTATTTTTTTTTTTTTTTAATATTCACAGCCAATATTTTGTAACACATTTAATGTATGAAGTGTAGAATCTCCGCAGTGTATATGTAGGAGTCAAGTATGAACTTGGAGGCTTTATATTTGGGCCATGCTGTCTTTAAAAAAACCAAAAAAAACAAAGTGGTTGTATAAAGCTGCTCCAGGCCCTCACTCTGCCAAGTAAAACATCTATTACTCGAAAATCGTTGAATCCAATACCCTGAAGAAGGGAAAACTGGCACACTATCTCCTAACATAACATATCTGAAAATAGAAAAGTCTGACTTACTCCTGGACAATCCAAATTCTACCAAAGTTAAAACATATAGAGAGCAAACTTTGTATGATCTGACTATTTCTACTGTAAACTAAAATAAAATAAACTCTCCCTGACTCCTGATGTTTAGTGATGTTTTTAAAAATGTGACTTTCAAATATCAGAGGCAAACACATGGATAGATTTTCAGTCAGCTTGTTAAAAGTCTGATTTTAGTCTGACTAAGACCATAATTCGGTTTTCTTAATGTCTAGTAAATAAAATTGAGCTTGTCTTAGTAGGACTAACATACCTGGATAAGGTGATCATAGTCCGATTACTCCTGCATGCATAGTCGGACTGGAGTCGCACCTGGCGTTCTGCGCATACGAGTCAATGGGCACTAGCCTATAGAGCGATACAGCGCCACCTACGGAGGCGGAGTCATACGTACACGAACTACGACCATAGCTCTATTAAACTGTGCGTGTAAATGTATAGACTAAAGCTTATACATGACACCGTTAGAATAAAAATGGACTTATAAAAACTTCCATTCCTACACGTGTAGAACATCGCAGAGTGCTGATAAAAGCTTCTAACGTTTTATATACTGAAGTAATTTCACTTCACGTATCACCGATTTGATCAGAATAGCGGCCGTGCTATACGACAAGAGGTGCTTCTATGCATTGATGGACGGTGAGTGAGGAGGGGAACACCCATGTGCCTTTTACCAAGCCACTAAAAAGCATTAATGTCTGCAGTAATGTACAGTAAGTGGATCTATGGCTGCTCACATCTACCATAGGTTGTTAAATGCACAGGATTAAGGTTGTCGTAGCGGCCTCTGTATGATGAGTCATTTCACTTTTTATAAACCGGTTTGAGCTGGTTCTACCTCACCCTCCACCGGCCAAAGAGCTAACAGGAATGTGCCATTCCATTAAGAGACGACACAAATCAATGTCCTTTGGTCTCCGGACCTGTTAATCACAACAACAGTAACAATATGTTGATGGATTATCTCACTCACACTTCAAAGCAACTGCAAACTTAACTCAATTCTTAGTGTCACAAGTCATTAAGTGAAATAGACTCGGCTACATTCTTCCACCGCGGCTTGAAGATGAACTTTCAGACACCTACAGTCGACGCATTTATCACAAACGCTACACCGATGCATGGACTGGCAGCGTTCCACCCAATCGCGGAAAAAAAAACAAGTGCTTTATTTAAATAATCACAAAAGGTCAGTATTCTATTAAATTGCCGGCACCTGAATATCTCATTTATAGAAGTGTACCGCAGCCAAGACACTTCATAAACTTAGTTAATCAAGTACCAGAGAGGGTGGCACATCAGTGCATTGCAAATTAATTGGAAAAACAGGAAACAGTTTGTTCAGATCAGGGTCATTCTGCACATAAATTATATCGTTAATGTTTCCAAAACGGCTCAAATGTATTCCGTTAGCTGACAACGCCACTTAAATGCTTTTAATGTAGAAAAATTCATAGAGTAATATAAACAGCTTTTGTGTATAATTATATTTTGATCTGGAAATGACATAAATCACATAAATATGAAAAACAAGTAGTAAAGGATTCATTAAATAGCAAGGTATATACACATACCATATGACTATTTTTAAATAAGGTTTTATTTGAGTAATTAAACAATTACAATGTCCACAACCAGACAGAAAAGAACGAAGAAAGCCGGGGGGACTAAGGAAAGAAGATAAAAGTTATCATCAAGCAAACAATCTCCCAACACAAGGAGAGGAAGACGGCGATGACGAGGACAGTGGACGCAAGGACAAGAGAGAGGTGGGGTAACGACATCATTGTTTCCCCAAAGTATCACATTATCGTTTGTCTGCATCCACGGTTCTCAATGGTACGTGAGCTTCCTCTGGTGATCGAGGTGAAGCTGAGTCATTTTCACCAGAGTGCATAAAAAATGAAAGAAATAACAGAAAAAAGGTTAAAAAAAAATAAATAAATAAATAAATTTAATCACCTTATCTCCCACTCCATCTGTATCTAATTTCACTTTGCCAGTGTCTGAAGTCCATGCGAGGAAGAGGAGGATGATGAGAGGGCAAATTATGTCATTGGGAATAAATCTGCCTGCTGTGAAAAGTCTGTATCTGACTTTACACCACTGTATTTTAACCTAGGTGATAATTGTCTTGCTCCGAGAGCTCTGTATTTTCTCAGGTGCTACTTGGTATAAAACATTTAAAACGAACCACTGATGAAAACACAAGCATAAGCATCCAAAAAAAAAGTCAATTTGCAGGGCCCCTAAAATGGTGGATGAAAGTGTGGACGGGGGTGGAGTGGCTCAGTGGTTAAGACCGGTACCCTGTGTGCGAAAGACATCATGGTCGCAAGTTCGATTCCACCCCTGGCTGATTGTACTCAATTCCATTGTAAGTCGCTTTGGATAAAAGCGGCTGCTAAATGACATGTAATGGATGAAATGCCAATATGATTTTAGTAGATTCACCTCCACTTCGAGGATCCAGATAACTCACACCAGGGACCCTCTGTGAGGCAACATTGCTAACCACAACACCACTCTCATACTGTTTTCCAAATAGCATGTCGTAAAGCCACATGCATGGGCACACTGATAGAAGACAAGTGTGTCAGTGCTGCAGTTATAGTATAAAGTGCAGTGCACCCGATTTTAGTTGTGTCTTCACATAATGTTAATCCAATCAAATCACAGGCAAACTCCTTCTTGAGGCTTTCTGCCGCGGGCCCACCTGCCTGAGTCCTTGCCTCGCCGACCTGCTGTCCTTACAAGCCTTCTGCTTCACCCTGCCAGCCAGCCAGGGTGGTGGATCAGGGATTTAGAGAGGCTGCTCACAGTGGAGTCTCACAGCGTTCAGCCACGGTCTGCAGCTAACTGTCAAAAGTGTGGACAATGCTATCACGTAACAGAAACACAGGCCTTATTCCCCTCCCGCAGAAGCTGAGAAGCCGGATGAGAAATATGTACTTTGATTTCTGTGGCGCTTTCAACACCATCCAGCCCCCTTCTGCTTTAGAGGAGAAGCTCAAAGCCAGTGCAGGGGGACAGCATGGTTTCCCGGATTGTGGTCTGCCTGGCTCACTGCCAGTCAGCAGTACATCCCCCTGCAGGACAAAGTACTGCATGCACTGTGAACACAGGAGCCCCCTCCCCCCCACCGAGGTGCTGTATTGTCAGCTTTTGGAGTTCACTCTCTACGCCTCTCCTTTTTAAGATTCAACCTCTGGTCATGGCAACTCCAACAACTTCTTTGATGACTCCTCTATTGTGGGGTGTGCACAGGTTAGGGCAAGAAAAGGAGAAGCCGAGGCTATGTAGCAGCATTAGGGCCTGGCGGCATCAGCATGACAAAGGGACAAGAGGTGGATTTCAGCACATCACCGAAACGGGGCGGTTTCGGTGGATTCCGCTGATTACGAGGCAAATTCCATTAATCAGCGAAAGGCTGTTTTTGTGACGGCAGCGCTAACAAAGTGAAGAGGCAGTGGGGCTGCACAGAGCGGAGGAGAGGCGATTAGAGCTCAACTGATCTCCATCTTGGACGCCAGGCCTCCGCGTTGACCCGGCGCAGCTCCTGCAGCGTAATCACCTTCCACCTCATCAGCCCAAGGTGCATCAGCAAAGCATTTAGCTGCTCAGCTTTGGCCAAGAGGCTTGTGCAATAACTCTTCCGTCCAAAATACATTCAATCTCAGCTGGCAAAGAGCCGAGCTGAACTCTACTGCCCTGCTCTGACAGCTGGAGGTATTGAATGCACACCAGGCTCATCCATGTCAGTCCTACAAGTTGTCATGTCTGCTCACAAGCAAACGAGACTGCCATTAACAGCGGTTACACAATGCACATGTGTCAAATGGGTATGGCGCATGCTGATAACTTCACAAGTTTCCGTTCATGCATTTTTTTTAATTTCTCACTCAGCGATGCTTATATTTTCCTCACCTACTGAGATTTTCTTTTCACATGTCTATAATAAAAGCCTTTCTGTTACCTTATATTATATTCTACTGACATGTGTAGTACAGCCACAATAGTGCTGCTGCAACTCACGATTACCTTCATTTTACATGATTATTCAAGGATGTCAAACATCCAAATGACATATTTTTTTCCTACAAATCAGAAAGAAGAGCAAAGAAACTAGAAAATACTCCCATTTAAAAAAACTTCATCTATTTGTAATAAACATCATCAAAAAAAATAATAATTTAAACCCTAGACATAAGCAGTGTGTGTGTATCTGGTATTCCTTATGTTGTGGGGACCGAAATCTGTTTACACATTAGGAGGGGGGGGGCAAACATCAAGTCCATAATGTAAATGACTATATTTTAAGGTGAAGACAAAGTTAGATGACGGTTAGGTCAGTAGTAGTTATGGGTAAGGTTAGGGTATCCAGAAAAGGAATGCAATGTCCTCAGAAGTCATGGAAACCCAGTGTGTGTGTTTGTGTGTGTGTGAGTGGGTGGAGTGGGGTCCTATCTCACATTATTTCACAGAGATGCTGAATTTGTAGCACCGCACTTGGTCTGTTTTTTTTTTTTGTTTTTTTTATGAAATAATGACAAAAATAAAGCATTTCATGTGGAGATCTAGATACAGTAAACCCCATACACGACACAACTCCTCCTTATATGATTAGGGTGTGATGAGGTCACTGTAATATCGTTCTGTCATGTGGAAACAACACAGATCAACATTATTATTATTATTATTATTATTATTATTATTCATAATAATAATAGTGATGCAACTGATAAACACAGTCGGATGGTGTCTCTCTCACATGCTTCCAAAACATTTCATCCAAGTGCCATGGGGAAAGAAAGCGCAGCCGTGATAATTGTATTTGTGTAACACGCTCCAATCATTGGGTACAACACCGCTCCTAACGCTGAATCTGAGTATCTCGGCTGTTTGCATCCTCAACAAGGCAATAACCAGGCGGATCAATAACATTCAAGGGCAACGAGCAGGCAGCGAGACGCGCGTTTGCGCCACAACTTGCAAATGGCACTCACATCCAGATACATATTTAAATTAAATTTAAAAAACAACAACAACAACAACAACAACAACACCAATGTGGCTTATTCTGACCTTTAATAACTCCCGGACCGCTGCACACGTCATTGTGAGTGAGTCCTAAAAGATGCTGATGCTGATTTCATGAAATAAGAGTGTCGGACTTACTTCAAGACGGCGCTGTCCCCCTGTCTGACCGTGATGTTGTCCTTTAATACAGAATCCCCGCTCCTGGCTGGAACTCCTGCAGGTACAAGGAATAACAATTTAAGTCCAAGCACGACGAGGCTTTTCCCAGACACCGCCAAACGACCACAAATTCCCATGGTTTGTTTTTTTTTTCTGTCAGAGCGCAACTTCCAGGAAAACTTGAATCCCCCTTCTTTATTTCTCTCGCGTGTTTTTTCTTATTTTTTTTGCGCAAATTTCCACGCCACGGAACCGGGATGCGGGGTGCGAGCCACGGGAGCTGCGGATTCGCGCCAAGTAAACAGGCTTGTTATGAAATAGAGTCGGTGTGAATAAACGCAGGAGATGAGGAGAGGAGGAGATGATGATGAGGAGGAGGAGGAGGTGGAGGAGGAGGGGACGTGTCTTTCCGCCCGCCAGCCGCTCCAGGAAACGGACTTAGGAGGAAAAGAAGAAGAAAAGAAAAAAGCGAACCGCGTTTATCAGAGAAATGCGCACCGTCCACTGCGCTTCAAACAGCACCCGCCGTGAAATGGAGGCTGCTCACAGAGAGATGCACTGGCCAACTCTGCCTGCGTGTGTTTTTCCCTCCCTTGGTGTTCTCTCTTCTTCTTTTTTTTCTTTTACTGTGCAGTGCACTTAAAACAAGAGGATGAAAAGGCTCCAGGATCTTTTTTGTCCATTGCAAGGCTGCATATAGTTCCTGAAGTACTCTCTCTCTCTCTCTCTCTCTCTCTCTCTCGCTCCTAATCGCGATGTAGCGTCACTGGACCTTTGGGACCTGCAGTTGCAGCAAGGGACGTTTCAAAGGTTTTTGAGGGCTCCAAACAAAGGGGAAATGGGGGCCCCTCATAGTAATATGACAATCTCTCTCTGTGTGTGTGTGTGTGTGCATGACTGACTGATCTGATTGTGTGTGTGTGTGTGTGTTCAGGTGTATCCTGGGAGCTTCCATCATGGTACAGTACGGCACAGTTTGGAACGGTAAAGTCCTTGGTGAGGCTTGCGCTTCGACTCCACTGAATGCATATGCGCCGCGTCTCCGTTGCGGCATCGGAAGTGATTCGCATCCGCCTTATCCTGTCGTGCACACGTCTCATTACCGTAGCTCCTGGACCGCTTGGGATATCTAGAAAATTCAACAACTGCGGCGTGGCGATTTGTAAAGCGGTAGAAGACGGATGGATGGATGGATACTGGAAAGCAGAGACTCCCTACTTTACAGAGAGTAGGCAAGATTCTGTCAAACGATAACGCTTCAATTCAGTGGAATCACAACACAGTCCACATTCTAGGGGTGTGGTTTTGGTCTGAAACAGCGCAGCTGACGAGAGCGTCAGTGAGGAGATATTTTGATCGGCTCGTTTGCAGCGATTAGGAGGTTTTTAATCATGAAAACAAGTTCATATATGTAAGTAGACCTCCATAACTAACATATATGTGTGATACAAGCATTCTATGTCACCTTTAAAAGACATGGGTGGGTGTTGATGGACCGAGCGCACACAGCGACAGTGTAACATAGACATTTTCTGTTGCCCATTCAGCTAATTGCACAAAAAATAAAAATGGAATGGTTAGGGATGGCTATTTTGTACTATTCCTAATGGAAACAAAAAAATAGGTACCGATCCAAACCGTTCCACTCAAGGAAAACATGGCTTTATTGGTGCTACACACAGGACGTTCCAGTATAAGAGGCCTGAGCATCCCAGCTATGGTGGATTTTCCTCTACTTCCCCCTCAAAGCCAGGAGACATATTGTGGTTGTTTTTGAATAAATCTTTAAATGGTTTACTTAATATGTTGCTGGTGGTTTCTTGGGAGTTAGCAAGAGAGAAATGCTTGTTGCAACCAGTTTTTCCCCCCAGGCCTGGACCTAACCTTTATTTACATAACATTGCTCAAAGCAAAGTTGCTAAGTGTTTCACAAATATTTTTTTTTTTTGAATAATAACAAGGAAATTAAGCATGGCCAAACATAAATAGTACAAAAAGGTTTGAACTTTTGATTTAAAATAATCTATATTGTCTCCACTATATTTCCTCTGGCAGGGACTTCTGTCTCAGAACAATTGAGACGCCAATGATGGATCTCAATGTATGAGCAGGATTACACTGGGATAAAAGACTGCCAATTTACTGTGGAGCCAGACCAGTAAGTGCTCTATAAGTAATTCCAATAAGCTTAAATTCATTTTTAAAATGTACTGGAAGTTTCCAAAATGCTGATTAAGCCTATGAGCTCCACACAACTCGTGCACGTAAAGCAAGACACCTGGTCGGAGCATGAATTCAAGTCTCAGAAGAGAATTCACCTGCATTGCTTTCTTTTTTTTTAGCATTCCAAAATTTTGTTTCTAAAGTTAAATCCATCTATTTTTAAGCTTCCTAAAAAATGCTGCCAGGACGCCCAAGGCCTTGTTTTCTGTTTTGTTTTCACAAATTTAGTGGCTGGATGATGGCTAATGTATTCTGAAATGCTCAGTTGATGTGCTCGATAAGTAGTGTTGAAGCTTTGTCATTCGCCACACTCTGAAGTGATGTTTGGCTGTTTGTCGTGGAGCAGACACCGGCTACTCGGGGTGAGAGTGGCACTTTTGTTGCACGTCTAACAACACGAGGACAGACTTTGTGTCTCACGAGAAGATTAAACAGGGCAGCTTCTTTACTTTAATGATCAGTCTGACGTGCTGTGAAGTTTCTGAACAGGAGGCGACGAACGACAACGCGGTGACAGCTTCAAAATGCCTTAACTGTGGAACGATACAAGTAGGCACATGGCGTCTTTCTTGGCTGGTATCAAATGTTTGTGTGAGTGTGAAAGTATTGATGGCTTGTCTTCGCAGGGCGACAGGCTGCATTCCGTTGTGTGTTCCTCACTCTTTTCTCACGTACAAGTGAGTGCACAATAAAAGTCTTCTCTCTCTTTTGCGATGAACACAGGTCGGCACAGGCTTCAACGTGCTGGTAACAAACCGGACAACTGTAGCTTTTAACACGTGCGACACTTTACTGAGATTATATGGCTCACTCTCCGGTTTGCACAAAAACACAAGTGGACCTTGAGGTAACATCAACAATAAAATATATTGTCCATGCCTTCCTGTGTGTATGTCCCATTTTGACCATTTTAAAGGCAGCTAACCATCATTATTCCCCGGATGCAACTTGCAGAAAATGCACGCTTAAGGTTAACTGCGCTCTCGATCAGTTAACCCTGTTACACCGGGTGTTTCGCTGACGACACGTTTGCACAAGCGCCCTTTGCATTAATGTAGTTACGCCACGTTAAGAGAGGAGAGAGTAGGAAGAACACCTGTACATAGTTTTTGCACACGAGAGACAAAGACACATTGAGACACTCAAATTTCAAATGTAATATGCAACATCTGTTCATGTACAACTGCAGTGCTTTGCTAAATAAACCTTTGCCTTTTCCCTCATTTTAAATTGTTAAAACTGTACTTTAGCATGCAGTAAATTGTGAATAACGGCCAGATATTGGAAGTTATTAAGGAAAAATAGGGGGTAGTAGTTACAGGTGTTGAAGAGTTAAGGGACAGATTTGCATGTAACATATTTAAATGCCTGCATGTGCATCAACATGATAGTGGCGGAAATGAAGGTACGACAGTGGCACAAGATTTAGGCAGAAGCCACATCTCGTCAGTGGTGTGCAAAGAAGGGCAGGGGGGAAATAAGGGCACCACACCTGTGTATACCTATACAGGGACATCCTTAACGCACCCATTTTGATTTGAGGGGCACCCGTGGGAAACAAAGTGATGCAGTGCCCTCTTCTAGGGCTGTAAAGGCACTCCTTTAGAAACAACAATTTTTTAAAAAATTATATTTTGCTTTAGAGGCCACAAATGCAGCAGTAGGGCACGTCCTCATGTTTCTACCACGCTTGAAGGTACTTTAGCGCACGTCTTGTGACTCAAGAGAATAGAATAGAATAGAATAGAATAGAATGCCTTTATTGTCATTATACAAGTTGTACAACGAGATTTACTTGACTTCACCTTGAAAGTGCATACAGCTAACAACGAAGAACAATAACAACAACAACAACAACAACCAGTGTATGGGTCAAGGACATTAAAAAGAAAAAGTGACCCTAGTTAACGTGAGGTGGGTTTTCAGTTGCAGCGTACTACATTAAAAGGATATACAGCCATCAAATTCTTATTGCACAATATGAAATAGCAGGTCTGTAGCAGGGTTTAAATATAAAAAGTGCATTTCTATGAGACGTGACCCATAGCAGGGTATAAAAAATAATAAATAAGACTATTTCCACAGTATGAAGTGTATTTTTTTTTTTTTAAACAGTATATGAAATATAGAAATATAAATATCAGTGTGAGATATGATTTTAGCAGCATATAGAATATAAATATCACAGAGTGAAATGTAATTTTGCAGTATATAAAAATAGAAATATAAACATTTACACAGTATGAAAGTGATTTTAGCAGGGTACCATTTAAAAATACAGATATTGCACAGTTGGAATGTAATTTAAGCAGGATAAAAATCTGTATATACAATATAAGTAGTGCACAGTATATAAGTATTGCATAGTGTGGAGTAAATTATTAAATAAATAAGCATTTCAGCATGAAATGTAGAGTATTGCACATGCCAGAATGTGTGAGAGTATGTGGTAGAGGTAGGATGGTCAGTGCATGTCCATGTTCAGTGTGGTTATGGCTCTGGGGAAGAAGCTGTCCTTAAGTCTATTTGTCCGAGCTCGGACACACCTGTAGCGTCTGCCAGAGGGCAGCATGTCGAACAGATGAAAGCCGGGGTGGGAACTGTCCTTAACAATGTTCCTCGCTCTGTTCAGGCAGCGAGAGTGGTAAATGTCCTTTAGGGAGGGGAGAGTGCAGCCGATGATCCTCTGTGCTGCGTTGATGACTCTCTGAAGACCCTTCCTGTCTGCTTCAGTGCAGCTGGCGTACCACACTGTGATGCAGTACAGCAGCAGGCTCTCTATGGAAGAGCGGTAGAAGTTCACCAGCAGCTTCTCATCCAGGTTGTTTTTCCTGAGCACTCTCAGGAAGTGCAGGCGTTGTTGGGCCTTCTTGGTGATCTCCGTGATGTTCGGGGTCCAGGAGAGGTCAGCCGAGATGACGGTGCCCAGGAACTTGAAGGTCTGGACCCTCTCTACACAGACACCGTTGATGTAGAGGGGAGCTGGGTCTGCGCGGTGCCTCCTGAAGTCGATGACGATTTCCTTTGTCTTTGTGGCATTCAGTGCCAGGTTGTTCGCTGAACACCACGTTGTCAACTTTAGGATCTCATCCCTGTAAGCAGACTCATCTCCCCCTGAGATTAGTCCAACCACAGTGGTGTCGTCTGCAAACTTGACGATGGTGTTACCAAGGTGGGTTGGGCTACAGTCATGGGTGTAGAGGGAGTACAGTAGTGGGCTCAGCACACACCCCTGTGGAGAGCCGGTGCTGAGTGTGCGGGTGGAGGAGATGTGGTTAACAAGTTTAACAGTCTGTGGACGGTTCGTGAGGAAGTCTTTTATCCATGAACAGGTGTGTGGGTGGAGGCCTAAATCCACAAGTTTACTGACCAGAATGTCCGGGATGATTGTGTTGAAGGCTGAGCTGTAATCGATGAAGAGTAGCCTCACATAGCTCCCCTGGTGTTCCAGGTGGCTCAGCGCAGTGTGGAGAGCTATGGCTATGGCATCCTCCGTGGATCTGTTTGCTCTATAAGCAAACTGATGTGGATCGAAGGTCTGAGGAAGGCTGTCTTTGATGTGGTGAAGAACCAGCCTCTCAAAGCACTTCATGATGACCGGTGTTAGGGCGACTGGGCGATAGTCGTTGAGGCTGTCTGTGGATGATTTCTTGGGCACGGGGATGATTGTAGCTGTCTTCAGGCAGGATGGGATGGTGGCTTGAGACAGGGAACGGTTGAAGATGCAGGTGAAAACTTGTGAGAGCTGGTCTGCACAGGCTTTGAGCACCTTCCCTGGTATCCCGTCCGGGCCAGCTGCCTTCCTTGGGTTTACTGCTCTTAGCACCCGTCTCACTTCAGAATCCTGTACAGTCAGTGTGACGGTGCTGGGTGCTGGTGGCTGCGGAGGTGGTGAGGCTGTATGGGGCTCAGTTTTCTCAAATCTTGCGAAGAAGCAGTTCAGCTCCTCTGCCAGCGAGGCGTCTGGGTTCCCAGGTGTGATGTTACAGCCCCTGAAGTTTGTGATATGCTGTATGCCTTGCCACACCTGTCGCGGGTTGTTATCAGAGAGGTGGTCCTCTATCCTCTTCTTGTAGGCCGACTTAGCATCCTTGATTCCTCTCTTCAGGTCTGCTCTGGAGGCACTGTACAGTTCCCTGTCACCTGACTTGAAGGCAGCGTCACGCTTCCTGAGCAGCATTCGGACCTGGCTGGTCATCCAGGGTTTCTGGTTGGGAAAAACCCTGATGCTCTTTTCCACAGTGACGTTCCCAATGCAGTACCTGATGTATGACAGTACTGCTTCTGTGTGCTCTGCCAGGTCCTGGTGTTCAAATACCTCCCACTGAGTGTTCGCATAACAGTCCTGTAGCTGAGAGAGTGCATCGTCCGGCCAGGTTGTAACAGTCTTTTTGAGAGGTGTAGTTCTCCTCCTGAGAGGGGTGTATGCCGGGGTAAGGAGCAGAGAGAGGTGATCTGACTGGCCTAGATGAGGTTGTGGTATGGCTCTGTATGCATGCTTGATGTTAGAATAGACATGATCCAGTGTGTTTGCACCCCTGGTTGGACACTTAACGTGCTGAAAAAATTTCGGAAGAACCGTCTTAAGGTTCGCCTGATTAAAATCCCCAGCTATAATGTGAACTCCGTGTGGGTGCGCGCGCAGCTGTGTATTTATTGTTTTTAGCAGGCTAGCGAGAGCTATGCTAACGTTAGCATCCGGAGGTATGTATACAGCTGTAACTATCACTACTGTTAGCTCTCTGGGTAAATAATGTGGTCTGCATTTAACTGACATGTATTCTATGTCCGGGGAACAGTGTTTATCTATGATTTTGCTATTGTTTGACCAGTCATTATGTACGTAAATGCAAAGACCTCCTCCTCTGCTCTTACCGGAGTCTTGGTTTCTGTCCCAGCGGTGGAGAGAGCGGCTAGCTAGCTCTACTGCGGCGTCGGGGATCCGCGGGTGAAGCCAGGTTTCGGTTATAATCATAACACAGCAGTTCTTAACATAGCGATTCCCAGCCAACTGTAGTTCCAGCTCGTCCATCTTGTGAACCATAGATCTCGCGTTTGTGAGGAACAAGCTGGGTAGGGGAGGCTTGTGTGGCTGTGTCCTGAGTTTCACCAACAGGCCTGACCGGCGTCCTCGCTTCTGCTTTCTCTCCCTCCGCCGTCTCCGACGCCTGCCGGACCCGATAACAATCCACGGAGAGCCCGGTTGCCTCGCGACGTCGTCGGGTATATTGTGAGTTCGTTGAAAGTCACTTGTGGTGGGTAACTTATGCCTAAAACCAACGTCGAGTAAGTCCTGACGGCTATAGCAGCGATTTGAACACGTACTTACGAAAAACACGAACGAAAAACACAGAAAATAGCACAAAAAGGGAGAGCCGTGAGCCGCTGCGTCCGTGCGCGCCGCCATCTTGGACCGAAAGAGGGCACTTTAGCACGCAGCGCGCTTCTGTCCATTAGGGCGATTGCCCCTCCTGTGCTCGTCACTACATCTGGTTAGGAAAGTTTCAAGTTTTTTTGGTCGTAAAAGTCGCCTTCTAAAATCAAAAACATCAGTGGTTCAATCCCTGGCTCCACTAATCTGCCTGCCCTAAAAAGAGAGACTAAAAACTCTAAAAATAGTGCTACATGTGACTACTTGCCGTTCATCGTATATAGTGTCAACATCCTTTCTAATTAAAAACACACAGTGTTACATTAAAAATAAATAAATAAATAACATCCTGGAATGTCCTTAAAACACTGTTCCAGTCCACAACAAATGTTTCAGCGATTGGTGTCAAAATGATCTTGACATGCAGTCTGTCGTTTGACGGCTGTCTTACAATGTTCCACTCGGTCACATGCTAACACCATCCTCTCCTTCTCGGTGTGAGAATGACTCAAGTAACTTGTGAACCACATCGCCATATTGACTGCACTTGATGAAAAGTACTTTAGCTGTGTGGCAAAGCAGCGTTTTTGTGGGACAAGTTTCGACAAATGCAGCCCCGGAGAGGCCCCTGAGAGGCCCCTGAGAGGCCCAGGCCAATTTCCACACTGTTGTTGCGTTTATTCCTAGGTTGTTATTGTGGAATTGTGATGATGTCTTGTGCGGGAGATATTGGGCAAAGATAAGACTTAATTAAAATGATATCTGCTCGGGCTGCAACACACAATTCCTGACTGCGTGCACATTTTAATGGTTTTTAAATTAAAACCCTTGCCTGACCTCAGCAAATATCTAAGATATGGGGCCTTAATTAGAGTCAAGGGTGCAGAAGGTGGGGGCGGGCTGACACGATTCGCAGACACCATCCCCCTCCGTCAATTAGAGCTGCAACATTTGGTCGTGTGAAGTCACTTTAACACCTTAGTGGTTTCTGCTATTGATGTTCTACGGGGATAAAGAGGGTTAAATAAGAGCACCGTTGAGTGCAGTGTTAAAAGGAATGTGTTGTGTTCGGAGGATAAAATAAGATTGTAATCCATTTCAATCCATGTCATCCATGTGCATTATGTTTTTGACCCTCATTGTTCTACTTTAGCAGGGTCGGGAACATCCGCTGACCTTGCCACAGCTCCACCTGGAGCGTGGATGCCAAGCATGCAGAAATGACAAATTAGAATGGCATTGTTTGTTGCACGGTTCACATGAATCATCCTTGGTGTATCACACAAACTCAGACAGAAAAAGGGAGAGAGAGAGAGAGAGAGAGAGAGAAAAAAAAAGAAGAAACAATGCACTAGCCCAGGTCTAAAACATGGGGAGAAGGTATTGATTTGAACATGCTCAAATGAACAAAGCCATTTCACTTTAAATCAACGTCTTTCTGATTTGTTGCAGCCACTTACAGTCCGGCTCTTCCTCGCAGATTGCGTTTCTCATTTATTTCACTTATACATGCAATGACATTCAGATAATTTCCTGCTGCGAACGTATTAACACCAGACCCAGGGTGGTTTATTCAAACAATCCACGCTAATCTTTATTCATATCATGCAAGGACGGGCAGAGCTATAGCAGACAATGGGGCCGGCATCTGACCGAAGCGAGCTAATACCCCGAGCACAAAAAAAACAAAACATGGCTGGACTAAATAAAGAGCACTCACTCAATGAATGCAGCCGTCTGCAGAAGCCTGTGTTCTACTGAGACAAAAACATATTTGACATTTCGGACGTTTCTCTACCCCAAATAACAACAAAGTACACATCTAGCTAGGACATCTTAGTTAGCATTGCATTGGCCGATTTTCCATGATGCGGCGTGGACGGCCGCTGTTATCTGGAGATCAAAACTTGCATGGTTCCTTTGAATAATAGGAAGCCTTAACTTTAAAAAGGAAGATAAATGGATATTGTTTGTGGAGAACAGTGTGCTTAATCCCCACTATTGACATATTTACAGTTAATAATGTCCTTTTTAGTAAATCAGTGTAATTATAATATTAACACACGCACATATATGTACCTCCCCCCCAGTGCTAACCAGAACAGAAACTACTTGTGTGTTGTTTAACTTTATTTAACGTCTGAAGTGTGGGAACTGGTCGCTGCACTTTGGGGCTGACAGACTGATTGTCTGAGGGAGACGGTTCATTTCCTTAACCAACATCGCAGGTATGTTTTATACCTGCGGGAGGTTAAGTGCCCCTGGCATGGAGAGGGGCACATGATTCAAACTTTGATCTCAGATATCTGCATCTGCCTCAGTCTTGACTCACCAGACAGCTTTAATCAAGACGCCGTAGCCGCAGTAGCAGCATGCGGGAAAGAAATAACTAAGTAGAGAAAAGAAGAGAGAGGTTGTTTATCCAATCCCAGTCCTGCCCTCTCCCCACTAATGCAGTGTGATGTTTTTAAAAAATCAGCCATTGAGCGCACGGTGCGTGGCTCGAATCATTTTTAGATGCCGGTGCCTTTGAATCGTTTGAATTCAGACATCCTGCGTTATCAACAGGCGCAATATTAGCTCCCGTTCATTCCCCCCAGCAGGGGTGCGCTCAGCAGACATGCAAATGCGCTCGTGGCGGGCTCCATCACTGACCTCCATATGGCATTCTTGGCGGCATGTGTCAGGATTAAAGGTGTGCACACAATAATGCATCGATATGGTAAATATTAGAAGGGTTCTGTACTGCACGTACGATTGTTTTCTTTCCTTTTTTCTCTCTCTCTCTCTCTCTCTTCCAGTATGTCAATATTCCAACCACTATGAGCAAATCTATTGACGAAAAGTAATGAACATAAAATAGCTTGAAGGTCAAAATAAACCCCGCTATATTAAGTTATTCACCTTATATGAGAGCCTGGAAAGTATGAACTCCATTAACAAGAACTCCTTTCTCTATGTCTGTGATTATTTTTTTTTTTTTTACCTCTTTAGAACCTTTTCTGGAATAAACCAGTCCTCCTTATGGAGACCAAAACCGGGTCATTTCTGAGGAACTGCTAAAGTTTAGGGCCAAGATTTGAATAGAGCTGCAACTCACAATTATTTTCATAACCGTTTAATCTTGTCGATACTTTTCACGATTAATCGAGTAAGCGTTCGGTCCATAAAGTGTCAGAAAATGCTAAAAAATGTTGATCAGTGTTTGTCAAACCCGGAAATGATGATGTTCTCGAATTTCTTGTTTTGTCCCCAAGCCAAAAATGGCCAAAAATCGAGTAATTGTTTCAGCTCTAGATTTGAATAGTGGTTAGGTTAAGGTTTGGGTTGGACATTAACTGGTCTGTCCAAATGAATGGACGTCAACGTGCATCTCTTTAGGACAGGGGTCCAAAACTCAAATGACTAAGGAGCCAATAAGCATCTAGTCTGGTCAGTCAGAGGCCGGTCCAGGAAAAAAAAAAGAAAAAAAAAGGAGGGACTGTTCAGTAGGGGGTGAATGATGTTAAAATCACAATAACAATATCAGTGACATTATTTCACAGAATTTAAAAGCCTCTGCTTTAGGACCCTTTCTTGTAGAAACACTGAACTTGTCAGGACCTGTGGTCACCATGGAGACCAACGCACAAACCAAATGAGGCAGAACCTCAAAAGTAAGATGGGGAATTGTGGTTTGGTCAGGGTTAGGCATGAACTCGTTGTGGGGAGATAAGGCTCGGTGAGGCTGTCCAAATGAATGGCCTTCAACACTCCTAAGTCCTAACAAGAACAGATGCACTAGTGTGTGTGTGTGCGCACGTGCATGTGTCGCTCTGCTGCCCTCTGCAGTGAGGTGACCTTTAATGCTCTCTTGGTGTAGAAAAATGCAGCCTCCAAGAAGCTCCTCTCTCTTGTGTTTTTGAGAAGCAAAGGCACATGTACAGCTCATACCGAGAGTCACAGAGGACAGATTATTGTGCCCTAGGCTGGAAATGCAGTCGCCAGTAATGGAAAACTAAAGTTTGTACTCACCAGCTTCAAACTATTTCCCTATAGTTAATTAATATAATGTATAAGAAGAGGCTATTTTGTATAATGTCTCATTTAGGGATGGGAAATCGGAATCGGCCAGTATCGTAAAATGTAAAATCCGAAACAATCTAAAAATGGAAATAAAAATCAGCAGAAGCATTTTCGCCGAGTCATGTCTGGGCTTTTTATTTCTGCTTATTTTTGGGAGAACAATATTTGTTACACCGCAGGAGAATTACGTCTCTGACGCTTCATCCGTTCATAAATGGTCGAAAAGGATTGTATCGGACTAATATCAGTATCGGTAGATACTTGAGTTTGTGATATCGGTATTGGACACAAAAAAGTGGTATCGTCCCATCCCTTGTCTTATTCATATAGACGCACAAAAAGACCCCACAATTGGCCAGATGCCCTCACTTTGCTGCTCTGTAAACAGTTTGAATCACACCAGTGGTGCGATTGTAATACATCAGACACCTTGGGGATAACCCCAAGCCAGGTTTTTTTAGAAGGCGATTGTCCAATGAGATTAGACTAATGAGCAGTGTAATGATCTCGCAGTATTTATGTTAGACTTATAACAACGGGCGGGGGGGGGGGACACACTCACCGCCTCCCCTGTTAACAAACAGATGCAACCTGTATTTATTTACACACTTTTAATCCGATAATGTGGGTCATTTGCACAAAGTTTCATTAGTGACACGTCATGTTCGTGACAGTATTCATCAACGCGGTCTCTTTGTAATCCTCCGAGACGGAGAGAACCTCGCGGTGATTCAGGCCGAAGGCTTAAAACGGGTGCCGTTTTAAGGCCGATAATGTCAGACTCATCAACATTAAATTCTTCATTTGTATGTATGTAAATATGGAAGTCTTTAACCCCGGGGGTTATAAACAATTCAGTCGGCGACAATGACAGTGCCCGATGTGAAGTAAGAGGAGCGGCTCCCCAAGTATAAAGCTGATTTAGGCAGAAAGTGTCATCCCAGAGATGGATTCCGCTCACTTCAAGGTGAATGCATCAGTCTGAGCAATTTCTATTCAAATATTAGTCAAATGGAACTAATGCCTTTGGGAGAGAGAGAGAGAAAAAAAAAATCAGCAACTCAGATCATATTTGACACCGACATATGGACGGTGGTTTGGGAAAGCTAGGAATTCTGAGGTGGGGGTTTTAAGAGTGGTTACGCACAATTTCAGCTACTTAATCATCCAATTTGCATCTCAGCAGGAGTCAATCAGAAAGTGATACCAATGATGAGCTGTTTTCAGATGCTCAACGGTTTCCATAAAAGTGGGAATTTGCCTGCAGAGTATGCCGCATATTCCCGTGATGATTATATATATATATATATATAGTTATTTAAAAGTGCATTTTTCACATGGTTAGTCATTGTAAGCTGCCATTATCTGTCTTCGAAGCCTTCGTCCCCAGTGTGCAATAAAATCCTTGTGATGGGTTGAGTTCGAACGTGGACATTGGACGCATTTGGAGGAGCATTTGAAAGTGGAAAAACCAAGTTTTGGGACGTAATCATACTTCGGACGCGGCCAAAGGATGTGCCCTCGTGTGGGAATTAGAATGCGATCACGAAATAAAGTGCAGAAGATATTACACGCCGTGATATCAACAACTCAAGTCTTTTTGGCGTAGATCATAGCGCTTTCTCTCCTTCACCCCATCCCGTGTGCATCTCAAACTGAAAATCGAATGTTTTCTCATCTTCAGAAAGAGGATAAATGGTGTGAACAGCATGCACCCGTTACAAAGATATGCAAAAAATAAAGCGTTGTGCAGTAAATGCAATTACGGCGCGGCGGCTGCTCACTGTTGTTATTGATTTATCTTTTTTTAAAACACAGGCCAGACAATATGATGACATTATCACATTATGCGAAACAGCAAAGTCAATGTGACGATAATTTCACTGCAGTCTGACCAATGTCAACCTTCATTTCAGCTGCAAGAGTGACCTACAAATAGACACGCCTCATTTGGATAAGAGGATTACTGGCATTTATTGTTCCCACTGTTGTGTACTAGACATTAGTATTAGACAAATTTTGCAGTGCCTGCTGATTGAACCTGGTTGGCCCACTCACGATCGCCAAGGTTTAAATTAAACCAACAGATTTGTGCCCGCCCACCTAAAGTGTGCTCATTGATCAGAACTCAGCAGCGGAGACAGAACATTCATGTGTCCATTTTCTATCACAGACTGAAAAAATATAATAATCCCGAGCTTATTTTGTTGCTACCCAGAAAAGAGAACACCCGTGGTGCAGAGGCTGATTTGCACCATGGAGTGACGGCAGCATTGGGTTGACGCGATCTCTGGGGGTCGCCAACAATATGCAATGAAATTAGCTATGAGTGAAATGAAAGGAAACTCATGTCCCGCGTACATGGGAGTGACAAGAAATGCACTTCGCCAAGTATCTATGTGCCCTGTCAAATGTAACTCGATGTCTGTTGCGAGCGTGGAAGTGTGAGCACACTATATTGTAGGCCTTAAGGCTATACTGGTATTAAAAGCCATTTATAAGATATTGTATTTTGAAAAAAAAAAAAGGTAGGCACACTGTCACGCTGTATAATAAACGCTGTCACTGCCATTAGACTTGGGAGCACTGTCCACTGGTCTATTTTGTCTGGTTAAACATTGGGATGCATTTACTATACGAACAACACTATTATGCTATGTAGTTGTATAAGTCATTTCATAGAGAAGTAAATCGACACCCTGACGAGTTATGTTATGCTTGATCGTCCCTTTTATTAAAAGTAATAATCATGGATGTTGACGTAAAAGGACATTTAATTAAGGCCACCCACATATAAGCAGGTAATCCTTGAGTCCAAATGAACACTTTGCCAAAATTCAAAGGATTGTACAAAAGTTGATTAGTGCAAAATTCGGTCTTCTCGAGATATCGATATCGCAGATGAATCAAACACGTAGGCGCAGCTGTCACTGGCACTGCAAAAATATTGGGCAACAAACCCCATTCTACTGTGAGAACGTCCGTCTACAACTCACCACGTTACCTAACTTCCTCCTGCAATCATAATTATTACAGCCACTGCATGTCACGTAATAATACAACCCGACTCTGGGTAATAATAAGCTGCTTTGTGCTCTTTTCTTACAAGAGCATAATCTCAGAGCTGCGGTGTAATGATGGATTTTCATTTACAATAGTTAAAGACATTTAGCCACCGCAAAGAAACTCAGACATCGGCTCCCGCGTTTCACCAATTTCCTTATTTAATTATCTTCACTCAATAAAAGGTGATTGACTTTCCTGTGCGTGTGTCACAACAACTCCAGTAAACAGCTCATTGGGGCTTTTTGTTCAGCCAGGCCTGTTTTCTTTAGCCAACAAATGTCTGCACTCACTATATAAAAGCCTGGAGGGTACAATTACCAGTGGCAATGGAAAGGAAAATGTTGGTATTGAAAAGAAAAATGAGGTATAATCTTACTCATTTTTCTTATCAGTGGAGGTGCAAGAAGCCTGAGAGGGTACAGTATTTCCCCCGATGACAGCGCGAACAATATTCCACTCATACAAACAACAGTGCAAAGGTGCATAATAGCCTTAACTATCTCAACTTGGTAATCCCTATAGGTTTGTTTTGAATTCAAGAGGGAGGCGATTTTACTTTCCATCAATTTTTGTTTTCTTTATGTCATCACCTGCATTCTCATGATGGTAAACGGTCTGTATTTATATAACACTTGTCTAGTCTTGATGACCGCTCAAAGCTGCACTACAGTTTTGCCATTCATCCATTTATTCATTTCCTCGATGGCGGTTATACAACTTTGTTTATCGTAGAAGCCTATATGGGCTAGCCCGGAACATTGCTCGGTGAAGTGCACCGACGCTTCCTGTTTGGACTTAACGGCCCCGCTGTCAAATCCGTTACTGTGCGTCAAATATGGAGTAAGTTGACGGAGCTTGTTTTTCAGCAACGGAGGCCCCCAGACACGGGAGGAAGGGGGGACCATGTTTGGTCCTGAAGTAGCTTCTTTACTGGAGATAGAATAGCAAAGATGGCAGGCACTGTTTACATTCTGGGAATGAGGTCCGGCCCCCCCTACGAGTGGGTCTAAAAAGTGCGGAATTAGCGTTTCAAGTTTCAAGGCTCGGACCAAGTGTCACTGGTGAGCATGTAACAAAAAAATAGAATTAAGGTATTTCTCGACTGAGGGGAAACTGAGGTTGAGAAGCCCAATTTTTCAAAAAAATACGACCCCTATTCTAGTAATACAAAGCTAAACGCTAATCGGTGAAGTATTCCTTTAACCCCGCAATGTCTTGTAGACCCGGCAGAGCCGGGAATCAAACACACAACCTCCGAGTTGAAAGACGACCCCCTCTGCCACAGACTCAAAGCACTCGCAGATGAGACAGCACAGGTCCAGTGATTGAAGACATTTGCAGTGGCATGACTCGATTAATTCCACACACTAGATCTTAATTAACTCAGCATAACCATACAGATGATTTGTGTGCCGACGGGATTTAGTCGATGGGGATGATTGCTTGAAGTAGATATGCTCATTCAATATTCATTATCTCCCTGTCCCATTTTCTCACGGGGGGCAGAGCAGGTCCGTCACGAGATCAGCACATCTCCCTTCTGTCTTCAAAAAACAGTTCCATTTGTTGAATTAATTCTTCTAAGAGGGATAACTATTTTGGAATTAGACTCCTCTGTGAGATGTTTTCTCCCAGTTGTATAGCTACATTAAACTAGTGTTAACCTTCCCGGGCAAATTAAACAAGCCATAAACCGTTTATCTTATTTAACAGCATGAAAATTGCTTCTTTTTGGAAGCACAGATCCTTTTTTGTGCGTCTCATGCAACAGATTTTTTTTTTTTTTTTTGCACCAAAGTGGCATTTCAGAGCAAAGAATTCAATATGGCGGCTTACATTTTAGCGACGATGACTGAAAAGGCTCAGAGGGAGGATTTATAATCCTTATCGAAAGCCCCAGCGAAGACAAATATAAACCATTCTCCTATTATTGGCCCTTCAAGTACAAAGCAATGGGGGGAGTGGCACTGAGACAGCTAAAAGGTGGTATTTAAAAAATGTGTTAAAAGAAAATGCCACGGTGTCGCGCAAACCCATAATAATATGAACAGGAGCACAGCATAATAGGCTCTGCTCCAAACCGGCTATTGTTTTCATCATATCTGTACAGAGAAACTCTGTGGAGGAACACTGTAGCTCTGAGAGCTGTTCCCTCCTCTTCGCTGATCTGTGCGCCCTGTGCTGCCTCCATTATTTTACTTGCTTCCAGACTTGAACGCTTATAAAGCGAGCGTTCTGAACCAGAACAAACACGGAAACAAAGATCATTTCAGTCCATACATATTAGGGAGGACTCGCTGATTCGCATCAGTGGGCTGACATAGAAAAGTTCTGCCTAATCAAAAAGTTTATACTGGATATAATTAGGAATAAACTCGGGGCTGAATTGTCGGCAGACGGTTGCAGAGACACCTCTCATGTCTGACTCTTTCTTGAGGCTGAAGCGTATCCAGGTGAGTCACAGATTATCAGGGACGATGTTCGGCCTAATTGTTACAAATCAAATGTAAGTGCGGCGACATGAGTACAATTACAAAAGAGTATTTGTCTGAGTTCCACTGTTAATACTGAGCACCGGTTCAAGGGTCCACGTCTGGTTTTGTTTTATTTTTTTGGTCATCATTTTTTCATTATAAAAAGGACTTTTAAACCCTGAAGGTCGAAAAGAAACGCCATAATTGGAATTGTTACTGAGCTGCAGCGCCGGGGAAACACGATGTAAAAATGCAAATACATACTTTTAGGTAATGTGTGGATTGATGAGAAAAGAAATAAAGAAATAAAGCGAAACTTTCTGCACCACGTCGAGTTGCGCAACACCGTATTGCCTTAAATCACATTTCTCTTCAATCCAATCATATTTAATTGCGCTGTGCCACAGTACGGTTAGCTGTATCATATTGCGTTCGTATAGTTGCTCAGTTAATGTCATTTTAACAACAGCCTCGGTGACAGGGACACACATTTCTACAAAAATACAGACACTAACGTGGAGATTACGGATGTGTGGGTTGAGTCAGAAACTGACATTTTCAATCTTCTGCTTTGAAATTGTTAGCAGCGGCGTTTTAATGCTGCGCTTATTCATCCTCTAAATTACTCTAAATGGCACCACTGTTCATTATTTCATTATTATTTCACTATTATCATCCATGTCCTAACGTTAAAAATGAAACGAGAGGTTTAGGCTCGTTTTCTAATAGAGTTCCATTCAAAATAGTGGAGTGGCCATTAAAGAGAAAACAGGTTTCTGACGGCTTAAACGGACCTTTGAAAAAATAATACAATGGCAATTTGCTAGGTTAGGCTAGGCTAGGGACAGGTTATGATTTAATATAAGGCAGCCCAGGTTTAACACACACACACACACACACAACACAAACCAAGTTTCTTGGTTGCAGCTGATCCAAAACTGAAAGTACAGCTTCTTCAGACCTCACTAAACCAGCAACTGAAGCAAAAATGTCACGCTTCAAACCTGCGACACACATATCATGCGCTACCTTTGCCGCTTTGTGACCATAATTTGCATTTTAATAGCAAACATCGCTGTTAAGTCAGTTAATATAATGACTTAAGTGAAGACGAGCTGGAGCAATAAAATAACTCAGCACTTTATGGAACAAAATATCAGAATGTACTTTGTACTTTTTGGTTATTGTTCTAAATCCCCATTGTACAGTATATCAAAGATATGCTGTGTGTCACGTTTTTGCGCTGCAGGATGAGTTTGTGTGTCCAGAGGAACCTGCTCCTGAGTAATGGCCATAATGTAAAACTTTGTTAAAGAAATGTCAGGGGAGGTAGAGCCTTTTCTGGAACAGATTACAGATTACGTGAGAGCTGACCAGACCCTTGAGCACTTAATGTCTTAAGACTTATCTCTTCTCATTGGCTTTTAACACGTTAGGTAAGACACCGTGTACAGTCATGAACTATTCCAATTTACTTTTCGATTGTTCTAAGAATTCATCCTCTGCTAATTGTTCTCCCTCTCCCTCATATACTTCTTGTTATTACGATAGCGTATTAAGGCCACATGTTAAAAAAAAATTAAAATAAATTGAGTCAGCATGAATTCTGAGATTAAAGTCAGAGTCCTGAGTTTAAATTGGAATTCTGAGAAAAAAAAGTCAAAATCCTGAGGAAAAAAAAGGGAGAATTCTAAGATTGACGTCAAAATTCTGCGATTAAAGTTAGAATTCTGAGATTAAAGCAAGAATTCTGAGATTATAGTTAGAACTCATGCTGTTGTATTTATTGTTATATTCTGTACACGTGGCCCCAACACTTTTCCCTAGTTAAGCTCTTTGTAACATTCGTTAAGAAAAGTGCTAAATAATTGAAGCAGATTGTTATTAGTAATATTATAGTGAAATATTGGAGCAGTTTGGACAAACAGATTGCAGAGGCAGTGTGAGCTGATCCGGCGCTCTATGAAAGCCTCCGACTGTTCACCAAATGCAACGTGATGGATGTTGGTTGTCAGCACTTCTTGCTTTAACTGTGATTTGAGGTTATAACACTGAGTTCAAATAATGTCACGACGCCGTCTGGTGACACGTCATATGATTTGGGAACGTCTGCAGTCTGTCTGTGTTTTGAAAATATTTCTTGCGAACATTATACGCCACTGCTACAAAATCCAGGCTGTGTCCAAGCGCCTCACAGCTCAGCCAGGAGAAAGAAAATGCTGCTGTAAGCTGCCATTTCTGCAAATGATGTGACCAACATTCCGTTAGTGTGTGGAGCCCCCCCTTTCTTAAGTTCACTGAGTCAACAGAATCAAATGTTGTAGCAAATTGTTTCATACATTTCATATTAAGTGAAGATGTAGGGGGAAAAAAGTGCCAATCAAAATGTAAAATGAAGGGATTTCAATGTATTTCAAGAATTTATTTAAAGCATGTTTTGTAGTCTTTACATTTTATGTGACAATTATTGCAATGATATTGTATTAGAGCCACATATTAAACTTCAAAAAGTTGGAATATCATGTCAAGAATTATATACATTCCAGATATTCGAGATATTATATCAGAATTTCAAGTATGACCCTGAGAACACAGAGAATTTTCCCTCCATCATTATGTTAAAACATACAGAGGCTATAAGAGTATATGTGTTTTATAAATACTACAACTATATAAATACACCTGAGCAAATTTGGAAATAGTTGAAAGTTTGCTTGGCTTGAACAAAAAGAAAAGATAAACGGCCCATTTTGTGACTTCTGCACAAAAATCAGTACTCTGTTTTTTGTTATATTTTTCAAAGATGTGATTTAAAATGAATCAGAACTTTGTTCCAACAACATAAGAAGACAAAAACCTTTTTTTTTCCTTCATGCGTGGCCCCGATATTCTGTCGTTATTGTGAATTGCAGTTATATTAGTCTTTCATACTGAACTTCATAGGTTTTTTTTGTGGTGTTATGAAAACATTATGGTTGGTTTTTGAAGAAGACGATGGTGGAAAACCCCAGATCTTTGCCTTTGAGGTCTAAAACACTAAAAGTGTGAGAAATGGCACGTCAAAAATGTAAAATATTTAACACATTCGCAACATTTCCGGTTGCGTGGCAATAATGTAGAACTCTTATGTAATAAAATGAATAATTTATGTTTCATAACCAGCAAATGGTTATCGCCGTCCTTATTTCCCCATTTCAGCCAAAAGTGGCCACGAGTGGTTACAACGCCATCACTTTGATACCCACATCTGTATGCATGCGAAGGCATCATTTCAATCCAGAACGGTGAACTCACACACGTTGCGGTTTTGCAGAAATGAACGGTGGCAACGTACGATCCCGGGGACCCGGTTGCTCGGCTACGCGTGAAGTGAATTTGATATTAAAAGCAAACGGAAGAGGTTCAGCTCAGGTTTTACTCTCTCCCACTTTCACACCCATAATCACAAGTCCTAAACTCTCCATCTGCTAGAAGGCACACACACGGGCAAGTATTTCAGCAATAGGACGTAAAAAAAAGAAGAAGCATATTTTCATCAAAGTGTGGCGATAATTGCCCGGGGAAGACGTCGAGTTATGCTGTGAAAAGTAAACAAAGAAACCACAACAACAGAAACTATTTTATAAAAGACATTGTTGCTTTAATTACTTTTTTATATATATATATATCTATATAAAGAACAAAACTGACATTGCAGAGATAGTTTTTGTTTTTGTTTTCTTTCTCTTTCTCCCTTTTTTTTTCATTGTTATCTTCTATCCCCTGTCCTCATTTGTTACAGCTCCCTGTAGGGCGACTTGGAAGAGAGTAGCAGTTTTGGAACACCAATGATTTTCAGCGATTTCTCAGAATCCACAGCAAAAACAAACAAACATGCGAGATTTGGACGACACAACGCTAAACACTTAGAAACTAGAAACACTGTCTGTTCTTTGTTCGGGATCAGAGCTGCTCTGGATCTGGGACTAGTTTATGAATTCATTTTAAGCACCAAAGATAAACTGAGTACACAATAAATGCAGTTCTGATCTGATTTTGATTTCCCAGAACATGAACTAAGTACTGCAAATACCAGCGATGAGTCTCTGCTTCCTTAATTTGCAGGTCACTACCGCTGAGGTTTATTAACTTCTACTGCTGCAGCTGATTTAACATGGTGGCTGGTGTTTAGCTGAAAGATGTGTTGGAAATTATGGGTAAAAGTAAAGAGAGATCTCTATTACCTCGGTTGCTAAAATACTGCTATGGTGCTTTTCCATGATACAATTCTAGCACTACTCTACTCAAATCATGCATGTGATTTTCCATTACTACAGTACCTCCTCAACGTGCGTGGGGTTGTCATAGCATGGCTGCTCGAAACTGCGTAATGAATCATTAGTTTAGTACAGGAGTGTCAAACATACGGCCCGGGGGCCAGAACTAGCCTGCCAGAGGGTCCAATCCGGCCCACAGGATGAATTTGTTAAAATTTCACACTAATCTAAACGTAATGTCAAGATACCCGTGACTAAATGTCTGTGCCTTTATAGATCCAGTGTGCTGTGTAAATAGTAAATTTAGGCATGATATTGTTGAAATTGCACTTATATTTCTCAAGAAATATGTTTTGTAAAATTATCCTTCAGTAAATGTAAAACAAAGGAGAAAAAACAAAGGAGTTCTTGTTGTTCATAGGTTATTATGCTATTATTTTACTATTTTTACTGGTCCTACTATTTTTGTGTTGTTGAGTCAAAGTTTCAATTAATTTTAGTTAATTTTAGTAAATTAATTAAGAAGTGATAATTGTGCAAAAGTAACTAAATATAAATATAGCTTTTCTTTTATTTTTGTTCATAGAAATGAGTCAAATGGACTTTAAACTTTGACGTATTTCCACATTTCATGAATTCAATGCAATTTATTTATTTTTTTAATAGTAATTTTTGCTTAGGTGTGTTTATATAGGTTTTGAAAATGAAAAAAAACTTTTTTTTTCATCAGCTTGCCTTTAGGTTGTGCTGAAAAAAGTATGTAGGATCCTACATACGATAAACACACACATTCTTATAGCCTCTGTATATACATGTTAACATTGTAATGGAAAAAAGCTGCCTAAATGCTCTGTGTTCTAATGGTTAATCTTAAATTCTCTGTAAATGTTGGGGGGAAAAAAAGTGGGTAAAAAGTTCTTTAACCTAAAGTTCACTGCTGTCTCACATTACTAGCATAGCTGTTATGCTTCTGTCTTCCACCCGTCATTCGCGATGTAAAATGCATCATTCTGGGTCACCATAGATTCAAAAACAAAGAGACAGTTGTGTGGCGCTACTATGCTTGAACAGCATTGTGTGAACTCATTTGACAGTATTTGAATGACATTTATTGTATATTTAAAAACCACACACTGCACGCGTTACCCTACAGACATCGTTTCATTAACATTTACTGCATTCCTCTTGTCAGGTGAGACACCGAGACCGAGACACAAGGAGCCACCAGTCATAAAAAAAGTAAGGTCCCTCGTGATGTCACTCGCGTCACTGGCAGCTGGATCATTTGGCATCCTTTGTCCATAAATACTGTATACCAATCCTCCGTCGTTCGACAAGAGTCTCTCAAGTCGACTCGTGATGAATATCCAGCCTAACCCTGAAACGACTGGAGTGGCACGGATGAATAATGTCACAGTGGGAAGGAGTTTTTGGAGCCACAATCCCTCACTGTCATTAGCCTTGGCAGACAACCCGGCCCCGAGATTTTACTACGGTGGTCAGTTATATGACTCCAGGCCCTTTTGTCATTCAGCATTTGGAGATTTGAGGGGAATGGTGTGTTTGACAACGTGGAGTTAAACTAGAAAGCGAAAAGGCCTTCGAGCTTTCATCTCCAGAAACGGCATCACGTGACGTATCAAGGCCACGACACGCCCAAAACATCTTGAATCAGAATAAGTAATTCAATAGATGTTCTGTTTTTTTCATTCAAAATGAGCGTTTTTAAATAGGAGTGTGTAAGCTGTTGTTGACCCACTTGATAAATGCATGTAATATCATATCAGTGCTATATCTAATTCTTATTTTGTTTCATAGTCACTGCTGTTAATGTATTATGCATATATTTTATGTAGAGACCAAAGACAGCTGGACAATGAAGTTCTATTCAATTCCACTTTACAATATATTTCGTGAAGGCACACTTTTAATTGGGGCGGCCGTTGAGTATAATTTGAAAAGAATAAATGTTTTAATGACAACCTGAATTACCTGTAATTAATTCTTCACGTTTCACATGAGGAAGTACAGAGAACAGGCTGTCAGGAGCCGTCAAATTAGTCCTCGTTGACATTAATTGGATGCACTACACCTAGCCGTGATGTCCACATCGCCCACCCCCAAACCGACAACCCACCAGTCTTGTATAAAGAACTTGAAAGCGATACTTGAGCAAAAGTACAAGTATCTTACCAGAAAATGACTTTAGTAGAAGTTAAAGTCACCTATTAGAATATTACTTGAGTAAAAGTCTTAAAGTACCTGACATTTACTCTCCTTAAGTATCAAAAGTAATTTTCTGATGTATATAATGTACTTAAGAATAAGAAGTAAAAGTATTTAAACAAAGTTTTACAAATGTATTGTGGCTTCTTATTCTTCTTAACATTAAAATGAACCTGTCTGCGGAGCTTTAATTCAACTTGGAGACGAGATGTGCTGTTTAGCTGCGTGGGCTCGCTAGCTCACCGGTTGGCCGCTCATCTAACAGCTGAAAGCCGTCCCTACCATCACTTGGAAAAAGTAAAATAAAAGCACCTCTGGACGGAAAGGAGTCTTCAGACTCCCTGAACTTCCCGCAGTAAAACGGTCGGTGTATCGCCACAGCCTCTCCTGGCAAGAGGCACGGAGCTTGCCCAGATAAGCAGCTGTCATTTAGAATGTTGCTATCTACTGACAGTTTGTAGAGCTCAGCGAAAATAGGGAGTGATGCTGGCGCTCTCGGAGAGGACGGATTTTCTGCCTCTTATCAGTGACCAGACAAACTGACAAGCTGCCCATGTTAAAGAAGCTAGGGGTCAGAGTCAATCAAGCTCAGTCTTTTGCAACAGACCACTCAGGCATGTTGTCATAGCATTTTCAGTAATAGGTTGTTGCTTAGAGATCGGCAAACATTCCTCTGCAGGAAGACGTCCTCGAAGAGGATTAATCTGGCAAACCCAGGAAAAACATGTTTCTAATGTTCCAGTCAAGGCAGGGTTTTGAATTTTGGACCAGGGTCCACCTCTAACTTCAAAGTATAAAATCAGAACAGCCCCTGTCTGGCCTGGTTCTGGATTCAAAATTCAAAAGATAACTGACCATTATTTCACTTTCTGCGTCATTAAGCCTGTGGCCTGAGTTGCGTTACAGCTTTTTTTGCTGTTCATTACACAAACACAGCAGGGATGTTATCTGGGTCAGTCGCAGCAGCGGGAGAATCTCTGGAACATCCAGGTGAGGAGGCAGAACACCGCAGCCACTCACTCTTTGAAACTTATACTGAGATTTTGCTGCTGTATTCACACCAATGCAGAGTCTGCTATTATCTGGAGATTGGACTGGGGGATTGGTAAAGCCAGGAGCAACTTTTGCAGACATCTTCGGACACTCTCAGCATGTCTGGAGGCAACTCGAACCAGACGAGAAGGGCCTTTCTGCATGGAGTTTGCATGTTCTCCCTGTATGTGCGCATGGGTTTCTTTCGATTTCTCCGGTCTCCTCCCACGGTCCAAAAACATGCAGATCAGGTAAACTGGACACTCTAAATTGACCACGAGTGTGAGAGTGAAACTCAGAATTTCAGCACTGGTTTTGCTTAACATGAGCTGCATACACAATGGCACAGCAGATGGAATGGCAAGGGAGTGTGCTGCCCTTCCAAGCTTCATTTTTGAACAATATTTAACCACTTATTAAACAACCACTGGACTCACATCTTGAAAATGTATTGTAAATGTATCAGAAAGAGTCTGTTTTTGATGACTGCTATTGAATGACTATTATGTTTGTCAGGATCAAACCCAAAGACTTGAGCATTGTTATAAGCAGAACAAAGAAGGGGCTCAAGGTTGCTAAGAGAATTCTCTACAAATGAGCCTCACCAGGGAACTAAGACAACCTTCGTTCTGAGAATGTTTTCCAGTTTTCTTTAAAACAACAGCAGGTTTGTGGTTCTTCTTAAGATACGAACGTTTTTTTTTAGTTTTTTTTTTTTTTATGAATCTCACATTGAGTTTTGGCCATGAATTAACCTTGATGCTTTTTATTTAGGAACAAATACCGCTAGTGACTTAGCAACAAAAGTGAGGCAAGGCTGTTGTAGATGGTGTTTTAAGGTATAATCCATGGCTGAAGAGCAAACATGGAGCACCTCTCTGTGTCTCATACCTCATTCGCTTAGAGGTTTAATACATGTGTTGGTCAAGGAGTGACACTGATGCCAAATGTGCAGGAGTTTATCTGTTAAACAGAGATCTCGATGGTTTCAGGTGTATTATTCTTTAGTCGTCTTGTGCAATGACAATAAAGGCTTTCTATTCTATTCCATTAAGACACAGCAATGGCGAGACACTTCAGAGACACTGCAAATGCCCCTCATTTTGGAAACTGTGCTACAAGTTTGTTGCTTTTATGAATCCACAGAGAGATTCAAGACGCCAAAGTCTTGGGTGCTAATACTCTACGACAAAGTCACCGAGGGTACCACCAGCTGGAGGGGCGTGTCCATCTGTTGTTGTTTTACACCCCTCCATGGCTGGAGGTATCGTGGACTCAAATCATCTTGATGTGACTTGTCATCTCTCAATGACACCCTCACAAATTCACCATAAACCATGGGCGGATGCAAAGATTGTCCTACAAGTTTGTTTTACTACAACGTTATGTAAAAGCCGTAAAAAAAAACTATTTATTTTTATATATACATACATATATATATATATATATTGCTATAGGTACTTAAAATGCATTAAACTTTAATTTTGCCATTCACATTCATATGCTGCACTAATGTCTTTCACACAGCATTAACAACGATTCACATTTGGGGCTCAGTGTCTCGCACGGGGACAATTGGGTATGCAGATTACAGAAGCTGGGGATTGAACAGCGGATTTTCTAGGCAGAAAGCTGTGCACGCCCTTGTGCAAAGCATTATGGGCCTTTGACTTGCAGCTTCACCGTCACGACTAAAGGACCAACGGATGAAACATTTTTTTAAAAAGGTGTTTTAATCGCATAACTGTCCCAACAGGTTGTTTGACTTGCTTCAAACTTGGCAGGTGACCACACGGAAACAGGTTTAGGTGAATACACATCATTTTTCAGGGGACCTGAAACGGCATTTTTTGAAAACGACCTCCCAGAGTGGGAAAATCTCAAAGCGCCGGCCTCGCGTTTCCGTGTAGACAGCGAATACGCTACTTTAGAAAAGCTGTCATTCATTGTCTTGTGTTTGGAGACTGTTTGACAGCGTTACCAACTTACTGTCAATGACAAAAAAATTCAAGTCAGTCTGAAAAGACACTAGATATCACTAGAACACGTCCTGCTTTGGAGATTTCACACGCGGCGGTGGGGGAAAAAAAAGTGTTGAATCATAAAATGATAAAATAAAAGAGAGGAGTAAACAAAACCTATTTTTACTTGAATAAACAAAACACATCAGTGATTGTTCCACACACAGTCTGCTGCACTGAACATCCACAGCCCGTTTATGTGCACTTCTCTGTGTGTGTGTCCGACTCTCTGCCCGCAGTCAATACAGTTAGATGGATCTCACACTTGGACAAATTGTGCATTTCCGTTCAGTATGTAGGTTTATGACAGAAAGTGGCTAGATTTGACACTAGTTGCTTTGTAAAAAAAATTCAAAAGACTCACTGGGGCTGTGTAAAGTTGCTTAATATGCATACGGAAACAGCACGAAGCATAAACTTAAACAAACAGACTTTATTATTATTTCCCTTTCTGTCCCCGTTTCTTTCCTTACACCTAACGTTTACGGCAGGGGTGTCAAACATAGGGCCCGGGGGCCAGAACTGGCCTGCCAGAGGGTCCAATCCGGCCCACAGGAAGAATTAAAATTTCACATTACAATCTAAACGTAATGTCAAATGCAATATTTTTCACTTCCAGATACCTGTGACTAAATGTCTGTGCCTTTATAGATCCAGTGTGTTGTGTAAATAGCCAATTTAGGCATGATATTGTTGAAATTGCACTAATAAAACAAAGGAGTTCTTGTTGTTCATAGGTTACTATGCTGGTTTCATTATGCTATTTTACTGGTCCGGCCCACTTGAGATCAAATTGTGCCCTATGTAGCCCCTGAACAAAAATGAGTTTGACACCCCTGGTTTACGGCGTCTTCTTCTCTGTTTTTTGGTGCAACGTCACAGCGCAAGCTACAGCGCTGACATATGTACTACAACAACAACCCAAAAACACATAAACAGGCACATGCCAAACGTGTACCGAGGTCGGTCAAGTAAACACGGCAGTGATGCCCTTTTCCAAATCAAATGACAACTTGCCAACCACTGTGACAAAATAATGTTCTGCCAAAACACTTCTTGCTGGACTTATTCAACACTGTGACGCCACAGCTGCACGGTACAGTGATTCTGTCTTTTTTTTCCGTTCAACTGGCGTCCAAACGCACGCGTCCCATTGTGAAAGACAACCCACGGCTCACAATGCATTCCTACATCTGATATTGAGGCGTCTTGCTCGCTGTCACAATATTAATCAAAAACCTCTCGCTGCTGCTTACTGACCCTGCAGTTCATCTGGCCATCGCCACTGCATGCAAACACAGAGATATGATTACCCAGTTTAATTATGTTCCTCCTAAACACCGTATGAGATCCAAGGCTCATATTCACATTTATCTACAGATTTAAAATAAAATAATGTAAGTGGTGGGGGGGGGAACAAAAATAGAGGCAGCAATGAAAACCATCCCACTGTAACATTGCACCTGTACATGCAGGAACAGCAGCCCCCAACTATTTTCTTTAGCAATTTCCGGTAATTGCACTATTTAAGGGATTCGGCAGAAATCCTGCCTTGACTTCCTTTCGCTATGGGACATTTAAAATATTATATAACACACATGCAAGTACTTTTTGTTATTCAGGAAAAATGGCCAACAGCACTTCATTACATTCTCTTCTATCTTCTTTCCATTGTTTTAGGGATTCAAAGGAATAATGCGCAGCTGATCAGAGTAACTAGGTCTCTGATGTTACGTATCATGAAACAAAGGCGGATTACTGATAATATTCCAATATTTTTTTTGGGTTCCAGCTCCAACCTTTCAGGTTCCAAATCAATTTTTTTTTTTAGTTTGTTCAAAATTAGGTCCATGCTCAATCCGCATGGTGTGAACATTGTGTGAATAGTTTAAATATAACGGCCGTTCATTTATAATTAAAAGTCGCACACTAAAGCTTTAATACCAAAGTCCCTCTAGGATAGTTTTGCCACTTGGCAGCCATTTTGTTAACACCTCCGTACAGTTTTTCTAATAACTAATAAGACCAGACTCCATCTAAATGTTTTAATGTTCACTGGGAAATAAATACTACATCTGTCGAATCATCCATCAAATCTGGCGAAGAGATTAACGACTTTGTCCCAGAATAAGGTTTAAATGCCTTCTTTCTCTCCCCACAGTGTATTATTATTCCCACACATGCACAGGGTTTCACCCCAAAGAAGCCCTTTTACAGCTCAATTCAGAGACGGCTCTTGAACAAACAAGCTTGATGTAATCCTGTCTATCAGCGTGATGTCGTCTTCTCCCCGTGCTCGTCTTAAGTCCATCCACCGGTCCCGCATCAGCTGAGACGATAGATGTCCTCGAGTGTGTGCTTGCAGTCAGCGCAACAAAACAAGAAGACATATTTCCCAGTTCAGCTGTGATGCAGGAGATAATTGGCGGCGGGGAGAAACCAATCATTTGTGTTAGCGTCGCCAATGATCCGCTATCATTAGCGTTCCAATTTCTGTGTCTTCCCATATAATGTCTTTGTTAATACCTTTAGAGGGACATTTAAAGTTCACAGATGAGAGTGTTGTTGACGACGGATGCTACAGACTGAAGGTCGAAATCAAATCATAGTGAATTCAACTCCAGTGAAATGTCTTAATTCACAGTATGAAGCTCACATTACTGACACCGGACACTGGAACATGAACAGAAACAGTCCTGAATTACCTTACTTTTTAGACCCACTCGCACTGCCAGAATGTAAACAGTGTCCGCCATCTTTGCTAACAAAGAAAGAAAAGCAGGAAGATATTTCTCAACTCAGGGGAAACTAAGGTTGGGAAGCACCATTTCTCAAAAATACTCTGGTTATACAAAGCTAAATGCAAATCCGTGAAGTATTCCTTTAATTGAGATCAAAGCAAAACAATCTGTAGCCGCAAATCTCGCCATCATTTGACCACACAGGGAACACTATAGGGTTCAGAAGATGAATAGGGAAATATGATCACATTTATCATACTGATATTAGTCTAATTGCACGGCTCTGGAGACGGAAATTGAACTCCTATACCTATTCCTATGCCCCATTTGTCAGGACGTGAATGGCACTTAGAGGTTTAACAAATGCTGATGAATCGTTGCTGTTAGGGCTGCAACACTTGGAATGATACATCATTTTAGTGAAGTCGGATGCAGGTGCGACCGCGTCTCCTTAAAGAAAAACACCCATGGACGGACATTGTGTGCCTCAACATGTGGTCTTCTGAGCGTGGCGCGTTGTTTCCCCGTGTGTGAACTGCAGTATGTCGTGATTAATAATAGGTCAAAGGAAAAAAATCCAAACATAACCCTGGGAGAATCCACAAAATACATGCCTTGATGGAATGTAATTACAGATGCAGATGGGATGCGAGGGAACTGCAATGTAGCACAATGTAAATGAGAAAAGGAAAAGAAAAGAATTAAATTGAATAGAAAAGAAAAGAGAAGAGAGAAGGCATCGCAGTCCAGAGATACAATCTGGGATGTCTCCAGTGGAATGACCTTGGCTAATACAGGCAAGGCTAAACTGGCTGCCAAAGATCCTGTCTGATCCAATCAGCATCTCTAGAATCAGGGACTTTTTTTTTCTTTCTTCTTGTTCTTCGTATTTCACTTTCCATTCACTCTGTGAGCTACAGTGCGGACCAAAGTGGATTCAAACTCGGCGAGGGCGACTCCCCTCATAAAAGACATATAGTTGTGTCCTTGAGAGTGAAAATTAAAAGATTCAATATAGATCTGTTTACATCCCCCCCCCCAAGAGCGGCCGTTTCTTTGATCCTCCATGTGCACATGGCTCGCAGGCAGTCGCCGCGAGACGCACAACAAAAGACAAATTGGGAGCATCATTTTCATAAAAACGTCTAGGCTCCTCCGCGCGGAGTACCGCAGTGATCAAGTCTCCTTGCGCTTTGATTTCTGCACGTCTGCTATCTAATTATTTTCAAGCCATTTATTCAAAATTAACTTCATCGCGTTAAGCGGCGCTAATCAGTGGAATGCTGAGGAACAAAATGAAACACAAAGGCTTTTTTATTTTAATTGATATTGTCTATGTCTATTTTGGTGTTGTGGGAGCATAGTCGGGGGTCAGGCGTCAGAAAAAAATTATTAATTACACAAAAACAACACACACACACACACACACATTCCCTTCCACCCACATTAACAGTATCACACTTCATCCCCCGTTTGCCAAGTAATAAAGGACACCATGGCACTGTGACACAGTCACATGACGCATGTTGTCCAGAGTTAGTTTTGTAATTAACCATGAAAGACTTATTGAAAGAAATGTGTTCAATCTTTCTTTCTTTCTTTCTTCGAAAATGCATGTGAAGAGTACGACGGCGGATTAGTGTCACACATGAATTAGAACTAGGACGAGATTAAACTTGAAATTTAGAGAAAACTAATTTGGAATATCATGTCGACGATTTAAGTCGACGGTCAGACTTTAAGGTCTTTGCCCACCAGACGTGAATTACGACGCACCCTCGCATGCACGTCTAGCACGATGTGAAGACATTAATAAATTATTTTTAAATTGGTTTTAAAAACTCCAGCATTCCGACACAGAGCATGTATTGAGAATAGACATGATCTCATCGTTGCGGATCCTATTACGTTCATGAAATACACAAATGTGAGCCAGATGAACATCTGTTTTTGTATTCTGCTTCTTTTTTTGATCATCATATAACATTAATGTCAATAAATATAATGCTTGTCCAATGTTTTCATATGGTCATACAAGTCTGAGACGAAGGAGTTGCCCAAGGGGATCAATGGCATCTGTGTGCATCGATATTACATCATTATTATTATTATTATTATCATTATACACAATATTTCTATACACTGGTTATAGATTCTCTGAGGTCACTAGATGTCCTTAGACACCAAGAACATGCATTTGAACCCTTCATTTACTTTGAATATGTCTTTTCTGTGCTTCTCTCTGAAAACATGGTCAGCGCTTAACAGGTTATTATGCCGCCGCTATCCTTGAAGAACAAATGTGTACATGTATTTGAATAAAAACAGTTATGAAACACTAAAGCAGCAGATAGTGCTGGTTACTGATAAGGAAAGTGTGACGGCTACAGTGATATTTATAGGGATTATCATTCCTTAATAGCGTTCCCACTGTTTTGTTTCAGTGTAAATCTCAATGAATTATATTCGAAGAACATTTTCATCTGTAAATGTAATGCTTGTGCCGCGCTGACTTTTTTTCTTTTTTTTCTTTAAGGCCGTTACTGAAATAAATCCACATAGGGGTGTTCGTCCTTTAATGTGTTTTGCTGCAGACCTGCATAAAGAAAGAAAATCTATCCGTTATACAAGCTGGCAGAGCATCAGTGCATATGGGGGTGGCTGCAACCTCGAGGTAAGAGAAGGAGGCTCGAGAACAAGAGGTCATCACTCTCAAGACGGCAGCACAGCTGGAGGTTGCTTTCACAGTTCGTTGTTTTATTGTTCACCATTTAGTGTATGGCATGTCACAAAATGTGCTCTCCGCCTTAAAGAGCCAGTGTTCTCGACACATGCGCTATTACTCTTTACATAATGAGTCTCAACAAGTTTTAAATCTATTTATGGACATGAAATGGCGAAAATAGAGTGTGTGTATACAGTAGTATTCATATGCTGTTTTGTTTGGGCTTAAATCTCAGATGTAAATATCTTTACTGTGGGGGATTTAGAGATCAAGTTCATGTATAGTTGCATTTTTAGATTCTATAGATTCTATATGAGTCACACATATACATATATATATATATATATATATATATATATATATATATATACACATATACATATATATACTACCACTATTCTAGTAATACAAAGCTAAATGCAAATCGGTGAAATATTCCTTTCACTGTAAGTCATTAGATTTGGTTATTGACATGCGGTAGCCACACGTGAAGAGATGAAGTTAGTTTTTTTTTAATCCCCTTAGGGAAAGTATTCCTCTGCATTTTGACCCATCCTAGAATTAGGAGCAGTGGGCTGCCACACTGAGTAGTGCCCGGGGAGCATTGGGGGTTGGGTACCCCAGCCCTTCTTGACCGGGTGGGGATTTGAACCAGCGACCCTCTGGTTACAACTCAAGTTCCCTTTCCACTTGGCCACGGACTCCCCTAATAAGATAAGTGCTTGTCCCACTACAGTCACAGAGTTGCTATTGTCTGACACTGAGTCATTACTCTGGGAGTTCTGTAATTGAAACTGGTAATCGATCGATTTCACTGGATGCTGTCAATTAATTTGAGCGTATTTAATTAGAGGCCACCAGATCTGGATCACTATTTAGATCAGAGAGACTCCTGCTGAGGTCGACATGAAACCACTGTGTTGGTATCATTTGCAGGTGGAAGGAATGGGCAAAGTAGATATTGGTGAAAGTGTTGTCGTGTTGAGCGTAAGGCTTCTTCCTGAGTGTATTATGGTTTATTTAAGATTGTGTTTTTCCTCGGGGGATTCTTTTACTGTGAATGCACAATGTTTCACAATAAAAATCCTCGCTTACAGCTCAGTCCATGCCTTTCACTCTTGTCTAAGGCATGGACTGAGCTGGGAAAAACCCTCTTGTCTTCTCTTCTGTTGATCCATTTTGGCTCCTCCCACCTGAGCATTTAACCCTTTAACACCGAGCGCATTGCTGTTTTCGGTGTTCAACGGTTTCTGAAAGCTGAGAAGTTTCACATTGAGAGGCAAAGACCGCAAATGTTGTATTGTAAATATGATTTATACTGTTCAAATTTCAAAACTGCAGTGTTTTTCTTCATTTTAAATTGTTAAAACAGTATTTTAATATGCTGTAAATTGTAAATAACTGCCCGATATTGGAGGTTATTCTGGGAAAATGGGCAAAAGCACTTACTCACAGGACGTTTTCTGGCCCTATTATGGTTAAAAAAAAGAAGCAAAAACACATTTATTTATGAAACCCTGTCTATTGATTGATGCTCACATCTGTTTATTGGCCAAAAAGCGGTTCAAACTGTTGCAAACCACAACGTTGCACTTATGTCAGTGTAAAACCACTTTGTGAAAAGTTTCTCTCTTTATGAAGTGCAAGAACAAAGCATTCACTAAAGTCTAAATACTTTCTGAATTCACTGTCGAATTAATCAGCATTTTATCATCTCAGACAAAACAAAACAAGACAGCTCTTAACACTTCGGCCTCTAAAGACACAGGCTGGATTTTAAGCGTTTTATTGTTTTTTTTTCTTTCAAGATGCCGCTTGAAGGTAAAAAAAGCAATAAGTGTCCTTATTATAAATACAAGAGGACAATGCGGGATTACTTCTCGCCGGTGCCGTGCAGAAGAGTCACCTCTGCCCAAGCGCACAATGCGAGCCATCGCAAACTGTCACACCGGCCTTAGATTTTGCTCCAGGAACAATCTCCCCGTGCTTTATTGACATGAACGTGATGAGTTCAACAAAGAGGCTGCCAGAGACGCGTTGATGTGCTTCTTACCTCCAAACTAGAACCCCCATGCAAACAACAAAGCTGTGGCAAAGCGGAAAAAAAAAAAAAAAGAAGAAAAAAAGAGAGAGAATCCGCAGGGCTGCCAAAGAACTTCTGAGGAATTACTTGGAGCATAGAGTACCACATGACGGCTCTTCTTTGAAGGCTGGATCTGTGTTATATTAGTTGAGAAAATTGGAAAGCACTTGACAGATTCCCTTGATGTCCACTGACTTCTATCAAAAGGTTCTGGACTGAGACAGTGAGGTTATTTTTTGCGGGGTTTTCAATTTAGAGTAAAACACGGCATAATACGAAAATAAAGTGACCGCAGATCTTGTTTACAAAGCAACTTCTTTTGATTCTTGATGGTCCCACCCCCTCCCCCGCCACCCAGTCCTCCTCCAACAATGTGCCCATGCAACAGTTGAGCTGGCTTTCCAAACAGAGGGAGTAACTTGAAGTGCAGTCAAACCCATTTGAATCACAGTTAGTGGGTGGAACCGGGGAGTCAAAGAGAGGGCTCACACGTTGAATCAGCATGACAGCCTGGGAGGCCTCTGGAGTGTGAGTAATAGCCGCGATGCCTACGTACGTCTGATAGTGTGTTTGTGTGCGAGAGCTACTTTACCTAACACAGTGATACACAGGCGCCATTTGCTCTGCGCAGACCTGATAAACACACACAGGCTGTTATGAGAGACGACCCGGAGAGTCACGCCGTCTAATTAATGGTGATCATAAATGTCGAGCAGCAGTGGCGATGGAGTCGACACTTACTCAGGGTCATCGTGGCATCACTCAACACAGTAAGTAGCCAGAAGAGAAATGTATGTTTCGGGGGAATTTTTCCAATTACAGCAGCAGATCTCTTTCCCTTTAAAAGACGTTTTTTTATATTGTCTGCCTGACACCATTAGAGGTAACTTAGGACCAAATCCTGAAAATAAGAAGCCGACAGTCGACTGTTGGCTTGCTGATTTATGTGGGGACACTTTGCCGCGTCAGTGTCCCAGATATCGGACCTCAGAGGTGGACGACCTATAGCTTTCTGTTCTGTCGCGACATGCTCAATTGGAAGCGGAGGCCTTTGGCCTTCCTTGAAAGGCAAAACACTAATTGGCTGTCAGCGGAACAAATCGAGGGAGGAAACCAAACAAATGACCAGTCAAAATGACCAAAAATGGTCACACTGGAGGCCGTTCTCCACCTTCATAGATCATGTCGAGAAGTCTCTTTTTTTAAACGTCCTCCTCTGTGGTCATCCCGATAATGTGGATAAGTGGTTAGGGTGTGTCGTATGCGAGTGCATCTGGACCTGGATGGACTATTTCTTATTTCTCCTCACAAAGAAAAAAACCTTCTTTTACTCATTCAGCATTCTTACAAGAGCTGTATTACCAGTGGCGCTTTGCCATTATACACTTCTAGCACTACTTGTACCTGATACCTGGTGTTTTTTTGGCACCTGCTCTTTCATGCGAGCTGAGCTGAGTCGGCACTGAAGTGTGATGTCAACAGACTGCCGTAACTGGAAGAGTCATCTGGAACAAAGCCGAATTGCAGACCAAATTTCTACAATCTCAATATCTGACAGAGGAGTCTGGTGTATTTAACGACAGCACTGCCGAAAGCCAGCGATAGCGAGCCGACTTCAGCGCCCGTGTACTGAGCGATTCAGTGAACAAATCTTTTAAATGAACTGATTCTTATGATTCAATCCGCCTAAAAAGAAGTGCTTTGCCATGTGTCAGTGAAATACGGTGAAGGTCGTCACGGTTGCTACTTTCTCTGTGCAGCTGTGTGAACAGTGACAGCCTTATCACCGAGGTGCTACGTTAGGCCACATCGTCCCATTTATCAAATCTTTCCTTTAGACCGATGTTCACCTGCTTCTCCGATAAGCAGGAGCCATCACAATTATAAGCGCTCCTCCGCCGCGATGGTTGAGTGCACTCATTGTATCGTGCGTCAAAAGCTTGCGATCTTCATCTCTCAAAGTAGCAAAGTAGCATTCTGAATGTCCTGCATATTCTCAACACTAGATCTTACGATCGCCCGTTTACCGTATGCATTTATTGAATGTACTTGACGCCTAAAGGCCATGGGATACGATTGCATGAGAACACACAGAACATTAAAATGATTAAAATGTTGTTTTAATCATGAAAAAAAGCTTCAAACCGATGAATCGATTATGAAAATAGTTATCGATTAATTTAGTAATCGATTAATAATCAATCAATTGTTCCAGCTCTAATTGAATTTGACGTGCAACTTCTCATGCTTTCAGAAACTGTTGGAATTTTACCCGATAGCACAAACCGTCGCGTAATTATGGTCATGCAAATTGCTTTTGATACTTAAGTACAGTAAACGGCACATCCTTTAAGACTTTTACTGAAGTAATATTGCAAAAGGCGACATTTTCTGGTAAGATACTTGTACTTTTACTCAAGTATCCCTTTTACTGTATACAAGACTGGTTTCATCTTTAGACACGTGCACTTTAAATAAAAGAATATGTAAATAATATGGCACACGTAACTGAATGTGACCCCGGGACTCATGCTCACCAACAGCCACAGTAACGGGGCAATAACACGTGCTGATTACGCGATATTTACAGGCTCGGTCCATCAATTGTAAAATGACTGCACTGTGGCAGTGTTTATGCTACGCTTGCAAACATCTGTGCATCTGCCCCATGAGGTACGGCATTAAGTATAGCAAAGGCTCAGCTTTGCATTAATAGATGATAAAAAAACTGTAGTTCTTCATCTTTTAGACGCAGTGTTTGAAAATGATATAATACTTGAGAGGCTAATTACATTCTCTTTCATTATCTCCCACTCTCTCTCTCTCATTGCAGACAAACACGCATTAGACGAGCGCTGCCATTACTGTGTTAAATGACACTGAAAAAACAAAGCTCTATTCCCTTCATAGCATATGAGCAATGTATCAAACCGATCTGTGCAATAAGTCCATAAAAATAATGAAGCCATGACGTCATCATTCCACTCACAAGTTCTACTTTTTAATCTTTTCCTTTTTTAACCCGTAACTTGTAAAATCCACTGCCTGTTTTTGAACACTGAGCAAACTAATGTTATTTTAAATATGTCTTATACTGTTCAGAATCACATTTAACACGCAAAATCTGATGTACAGTGGGTTTTTTTTTTTTCTTTTTCCATTTTAATTTGTTAATGCACTATTTCGACATGCGGTAAATTGTGAAGAACTGCCAGACGTTGAACGTTATTCTGGGAAAATGGGCAAAAGCACTTACTCACTCAGGACATTTTCTGGTCCTTTCATGGTTAAAATAAGCAAAACGTGTCACATTTTGAGGCTTAGGTGTTAAAGTGAGCTTTGATAAACAAGCCCCCCCCGAGATTTCCCGCTCAGCACTTATGAGGGAAAGTATTCAATAGGTTGGAAAAAATAGGGCAGCATTTAGCAGCGCAACACAAAAAAACAACAAAACTGAACAAAGATTCTAATAAAAAGACATTTAAAAAAAATGGATTGACAATAATTAACACTCATTTTCTCAGCTGTCTGCTGAATATCAAAAGTGAACTCTGCGTAATCAGTATCAACAACATTCAACATACTAATACTAATAAAAGACACCCGTGTGCACATTGTGCGTCGTGTTTATGCTTTTATTCCACTGGGTTTGAGCGTGTTTTTTCTGTTCTTTTCTGTTGCACAGGCGAGGAGTCGACGCTGAGCTTTCCCCGCATGAAAAAAAAAACCCCAGCACCACGCTAAGGTGAAAAAGAAAGAGCAAGATGCTACGGCCCGCGCACACCAGGCAACCATCTGTTCCGGCAGCCCTCCTCTGAGAGCCAGGAGCAGACCATCAAGACTAAAGTCATCCGTCACGCGTGAGACGTCGCGACCCCGTGAACCCTTCGGTTAGCGCCAACCTTCCACAGATCTCCTTTTCTCTCTCCCGTGCTTGTAAAGATGTCGGATCTCTTTTTTTTTACCATGTTGTTGTCGCTGCTAAAAGCCTTTTCCAGAAGGTTAATGAACTGCATTCACGAATCACCCTTACATTCAATATGCAATCCCTCCACACAAACACACTCACTTCCCATACAGTGCTTCTTTATGAATCATCCATTCACATACGGATCAGGGTCTATCGGGGGGCTACAGTACGTGTCTTGCCCAAGGACATTTCTAATTAGTCAGTGATGTGCTCTTCCTCCTGAGCCATAGCTTCCTCTGTCCATTAGTTGCGGATTGCAAAGACTTCTTGAGAGATTCTTCCTTTTTTTTTCCCACTAGTGTAAACCATTCAAAACTGAACAGTTTTGAATGGTTTTGAAGAAGAGTGGACATGCATTAAGTACATCTTTTCTCTCCGTGTGTTGCTCTGGAGATGCTCACGAACCCATCTCTCTCTGCCAGGAGTCAGGCTGGGGCCCGCTGTCTTTTTCAGAGCGACACGGGCTGAGACAAAAAAAGAAAAGACAAGTTGTCTCTTTTTCCTGGATAAAACAGATGCAGGCCTTGACAGAGATCTGCTTTAGATAAAGTAGAACGTTGTGCCCAGTGATTCCCAAGCTTAAAGTGTGACCTGGGGGACCTAAAGGATCACCAGATAAAATCTGAGATGATTAATGGGACAAGAAATCAGCCTCGGGCCCCCGGGCTCACGCTCAATGCCGTTGTGTGCTTTAATGCCGGCGCCCCGCGTTAACAAATGAGAGTGTTCACATACTACATGAGTGAGGCGCTAAGATTAGAGATTAAGATTAGGGATAGTAGTTCATGGTAATGCTTAGTCATTGCACTGTCCTAAGAAGAGCAGCTATGCCTGCATGTGTATGTGTGAAAGAGACAGAGACAGAAAGTGGAGAAGCCAGAAAATGTCTGGAATAACAAACATATTGATTCATTTGGTTGCTCCATCTGTATCTATTGATGAAGATGAGTCAGGTGGTGAGAGTGGGCCCGGGGCTCGGAGGTCTTGGGGGTTTTATTTATTTCTTGCTGCCCCTGGTTGAGCTTTCAGACGAACAGAACTTGCCCTTTGATTTCCTCCTCACTTTTAATTGTCGTACAAACAAAAATAAGAAAAAATAATAAAACTGGACCTTATTCCACTTTCCCTCGCATTTTAAAAATCATTTTTAATTTCCTTTTTTCTCTCTCTCAGGAGCTTCCGCACTCTTAACCTGTGCCTGCTATCACACACTCGGGCTTCAGGCTGCTTGTGTCACCATCTGGAGGGTGTAGGAGGGAAAAACTTGCCTTGTGTTTTTAAAACTTTTAACTTTTCTTAACCTGGAATACAGAGCAATTAATGATATTTTATTTATTTATGATTAAACTTAAAGACTTTTTTTTTTGTGTGCGTTTTCCACCTGCTGTTTATTTTCTACAGTTAATCTCTTTGACAACAGTTATTCCCTCTGCAGAGAAATAAACAAACCGACATCGCTGTCACGCGAACGTGCACTTGAATCCCGGGCTCGGTATCAAATCGATACGTCTTGCGGTATCAAACTATTCTGCTGCATCACGAATGAGTTGTCAATCAATATACAATTTTGTACCTGAGGAGTTCATTTCACTAGCGTCAGTGAGCTAATAAATGTGCGGCATGCTGTTTTCCAGACACTGCTTATGAATGAATGGCTGTCTTGAGGCGTGCGGGAAGTTACAACCAGAGACAGAGCTCACTCCCTGAAGTCTAAGAGGAGGATGGAGCTTAACATGTGTGTGTCAGAGGCTGGCAATTATGTAACCATTAGAACACAGAGCATTACATTTACCTGAGTACTAAAAATGTTTAAAATCAGATTGAATTTGTGAAATTTGGAAATATGTCACAGTTCAAAGTCGACTTTTCTTTTTAACAAAAAGAGAAGAAAGTTTTTGTGCACTTTGTGTACTATTGCTACTTTATATCACTACTAAAAATCCAATATAAAATTGTCTCAACAAAACATAAGACGAAAAAAAAAATTTTTAAAGCCTGAATATGTGACCTATAAACACCCCAGGATGTCCATATAAGGAGTTGTGTATTATTCCCACGGCAAATTTCCATGGGTGCACTGTCTTAAATGTTTTCAATCAAAACTATTCTGTAAGATTCAGGAATCAGTAACACACAGAAATGCTTATTATGCTACAACACCAATTTAGGGAAAACAGTCATCTGCCTCCTGTCCTGTGTCTTATATTTGTCTATAGAGAACAACCGGTAATGCCACATGAAAAGACACAAAAGTTGCCTGTACAAGTACACGGCCAGCATTCGATTTCTGATTTTCAGCCATTAAACACAGGGTAAATAACAGAGGCAAAGGCAGATTTGTGTATTCTCTGTGTGTGGTTCTGAACGTCTATTTTTCTTATTTTATTTTTATACCGTTGTCCTGGTGTCTATAGCTCTCTGCCCCGAGATAAATGTCATGTTTCCCGATTTAATCTCAGTGTAGATATAAATCTTGGCTCTTGCACTTTGCAAGAGTGAAATGACTTGTCACGAACGGAAACAACAACTGAGCACGGCAGGTCTCAAAAGATTCATTTAAAACTCTGTCACTTTCGGAAGCGTGCAGTACATTTATGCGCACACACTTTTAAACTTAAGTCACTCACTCAGAGTTCCACATCACTCATTCTGCATATAAGTAGCTCCGGTTGCATCTGTTGTATCTACTGTAGATAATGCAGTAATTTAGTTAGTTATATGCGATGATTGGGACTGTTAAAGTGACAGGAGGTGGGATTAATTGGGCATTATTGATCAATAATTTCATAATAATCTTTTGCAATAATGAAAAATCTGCAACTCTAGATCCAGCTCTATGAACAACTGCCTTCACTAAAGAAATAGTAATATAATAGTTTGGAATAAATAAAGGGAATGCACAATAAATGCAATTAAATACATGTCAACATCATCAGCAGAGAGTCTTTCTGTGCCCTTCTGATAACAGGAAAAAAAATATTTGAATGTCCTGTGGATGAAATTCAACAGTGAACTTTTTTTTCTCATATTTCAGGGGATTTTAAGCCTTTACTGATAGGGCAGATAGCTATGCGGTGGCCCCCCAAGATGGAAATACTTAAGATACACTTTGATCTCATTCATGGTCTAACAATGAATGAGTGGATTAATCAGTGTATGTCTCCGAGGGGGTAGAAAAAAAGCCATAATCCAGTTCAGCACCACGGACAGCTCACATCCTCTGTGTTTTGTTCCAGCAGCAAACCGGTTACAGGCTGTGTGCAAGCTGCCGGGAGAAAGTGTTCCTCTGTAAAACAGTATTTTATGAAAACTTTATGAACAGGTTTATAAAATGGTTTCCTAACCTAAAAACCACACTTGTCCAGCTGTAACAAAATCATAACATATCATGATCTGTAATGACAGAGTTATCCATGAACTTTCAAATTGACTGTTTTACAAAAATAAACAAAAACAGAAACAAAAAACAAAAACAGAAAGAAAGAGTAAAGCACATTATTTTTTCTTGAGTAAGATGTCAAATAGTTGCAAGGAATGCAAGTAAACAGAAACAGAAGAGAAAACAATGTTTTAGTGGTTGAATATTATGCTTGATTAATTTCTCAGAAGTCCAGTGAGCCAACTGAAATTTGGGTATGAAAAGAATTATTTAGAATATATTTGTCAAATTAAAAACCTAAGCCTGTTTTTTGTTCATTTTAACCATAAAAGGACGGAAAAATGCCCATTTTTCCAGAATAACTTTCAATATCAGGCTTCTTGTAACAGCACGAGTGAAATTACCGTAATAACCACACGTTGGGTTTGACATGCAACTTCTCGGCTTTCACAAATCATCCTTTGACTAATTTTTCCGATCGCACAAACCGTCACGTAATTACAGGTACTCTAGCACTGTATTGCATTTAACTCCTACTGACGTCACAGTGGTACAGCCTCTATATCTCAGCCTCACTTTAAGCCTCTGATTAGCTGGTCTTACACTCAACTCCACAAACCTATACCTCCACTTTATCACAGAGTAAGTCCTGTGTGTCTTACACTCACACACACTGACATCATACACAACTGTGGCCCAGCACACACAACCAGCACATCTACACCATCAGCTCGTTTGAGGTGAACCAGCGAGCTTGGCAGGAAACTCTCGCTCATTCATCACAGTGTTTACTAAGTAGTTGGCAGGCCGGGGAGTTGCTCAGCTGAGGAATCAACACATCCAGCCCTCCATTATAGTTTTACTTACATTCTCTGGTGTGTGTGTGTGTGTGTGTGTGTTTGTGTCTACAGAGTGTCAGTTTCACCACATTGGGGAAAGAGATACTGTACAGATGCTTTAGGAAACAACAAAGCATTAGAACTGGTGACCTTGCCTTGTAATCACACATGAGTCATGTTGAGTGATGATGGAAAAAAAGCTTGTATGCTTGAATCTGATTTATAAATCTCGGTCATAGAGTGGGGGAAACAAAGCTTATTTCCACAGATACAAAGATGAATGAATGAATCAATCAACACTGTATCGGCCCTGCAGCACTCAATCAAGACATGGGGAATATTTTTATTTTTTAAGGGTCCTTTGAATTCTCTATTATTCGACTAACACGATTGCTGGAACTGTTAGACTTCGGTGGTGTCTGATGTCAAATGGTAGCGATGATGATGATGGAACTCATGGAATAATGATACACAAACCTGTTTTTATGTGTTGCTGAGTCAAAGTCATGATTCATTTTATATCACATTTTTAGTAGTGATATAAAGTAGCAATAATTGTGCAGAAGCCACAAAATGAGACTCTTTTTTTTTGAGTCAAGCGAACTTTGAATCGTGGCGTATTTCCAAATTTCTCAAAATTCAATTGTAAACCTTTTGTGTACTTTTCGCTCAGGTGTTTTTATACATTTTGTTGTTTTATAGAGATTGTCTCGGTCACAGGTGTCAAACTCAAGGTCCGCGGGCCACATCCGGCCCACCATGGAATTATATTCGGCCCACGTGATCACATGTCTCCCACGCTTATCAAGTTACCTCGCCAGTAAAGTAAAAAAAAACAAATTAAATGTGGACTTTGAAAACTCAGAGCCAGAGGAGCCTCAGCACCTCATGTGTATATAAATGATTGAGTACAGCAAATTATTAAGAAGTTAAGATACATGTGACAACAGGTCTAGTATTTGCTGTTCTACTGAATGCACTAGAGACTGATGGAAAAACACCTTCATCTGGCCCTCGACTTGGACGGCCAGATGAAATGGATATAAGACACTCTATATTGCACATTCGTATAGCCTCTGTATATACTGAACGTGTAATGGAAAAAAAGCAGCTGAAATGCTCTGTTTTCTCAGGGTTAACTGATGATTCATTGATGAGGGTCCAAACACACCACGTAACTCTTCAAAATTCCCCCCAAAAAATCCTGTAAAATCCACACAGAAAAACCAGGAGCTGCAGAGCTGCATGCTTAGTAGGTCACCTGTGTGTTAGGTCACCATAGCAACCGCTTCAGCTCTCACTAGGATGTGGCATCACATATGGCACACAGTCTCCCTCCTATAGTTGATAATGTGCATAATGTAAGGTAACTCTACAGCTGCAGGTTTCCAGCTAAACTAGACTTCCGTTGTGATTTACCCGTTTCATTACAGGTGCAGTAAAAAGCGATCGCGCTGGTGTTATATAATACTGAAAACCCAGTGATTCTTTTGTCCACATGAAAAAATGTAGGGTCCATATTCATATAGAATGCAAAGCAAACACTGATTTTGAGTCACAGATATGTTTTTTTTTTGGTCGAGACGCATTCTGAAGCAGAGGGCCTGGCACTTAGCAGATATGTGATAGGTGATAATTACATAAAAACACTTTTCAAGGGACTGAATCCTCCGCCATAACTATCGACTGCTCTGTTTTGGTTGCTCTAAATAAAGAAATGTTCATTATCCTCGCTCAGAAATCCACTGGGGAATGTATTGACGGAAGCCCCCGTTGTTCAGGCAAAGTGAGCAACGCCGTCTCCTCGCCGGGGCATAAATATGCTATCGATTAGCCATTCCACGAAGCTTTCATTGTCATTTTTTTTTATACGCCTCTCACCGTGAAGAATTAGTGGGCAGTCATCACTCCTGCGTCCTGCAGGCGGGGAGTATCCACCGTCAGACCGTCAGACCCGTATGTGGAACCCAATAAATCACACTCCCAGACTCACATTTGATCCACCTGTCACTGTGAAGGATTTAGCAAGTAGAGCATGGAAATGTTGCTTTTGTTATCTGGCGCTCAAACAAACTGTTTATCCCAGAGTCCCTTTAGTGTATACTGGACTGTTTTGTTTTACAGGCAGGTTTGAGAAAGAGAATCGACAGCTTGTTTCGACCCCACCTCACAAAGCCCACTTGGTTCTATTCATCCCATTGTTTAAGTTAAATAGATGTATAGAAGGGGTATTTAGGGTATAGTTGCCCATGCACCATCACCAGAATATCAGGTCCAATTCATTAAGGAGTATTAACCCTTAGAATTTTGGTTGTTTTTTTTCCTGTTACTATGTTTAAATGTACAAAAAACCATAAGAATATGCAATATAGAGTGTCTTATACCCTTTTTTCAGCACAACTGAGACAATCTGATTAAAAATATCCCTCTAATATCAACTCTTTTATCAAATCTGAGCAAAAAGTACTCAAAATGTTTAAAATCAGAGTGAAATTTCAAACTACTGCTACAGCATCCGTTCAATATGTGCCTGTTTTTACTGTATTTTTGTGCGAGGTAAAAACCAATGTATGCTCATTTTACTGATATATTTAGCAATATCTTTTACATTACTTATATGAACAACATTAAACTTGGCACTGCACCTACTTGTGCCCGTAGCAAGACGCCTGTAAAGTTTGAAATTAATCGGACCATCGTTTCGAGAGATATGCAACACACGTACACACATACACACACACACAGACAGACGTCACAGTTAAAGAATACTTGGCTAATTTTTATGAACAAAAAAAACGATCTAATCCGTCACCTCTGCTCAATTGTTGCTACTTTATATCACTACTAAAAAACGTATACAAAATGAATCATAACTTTGACTCAACAACACATAAACAGATAAAAAGCCTGAATATGTGACCTATAAACACACACCCCCAGGATGTCCATATAAGGAGTTAAGTGTTTTATTCCCACGGCAATTTGGCACCATGGGTTAAAAGTTAATTATGCAACGTTAACTGAATAGGCTACAAAAAATATGATAAAGGCATCATTGTGATTGTGAACCTGCTTCTAACATTTACAGTGGATTGTGTGTGTTTTTTTTTGTGTGTGTGGGGGAAATAATAATAATCTCCATCCTCTGGGACTTTTACGTGGTACAGAATGAAATTTCACGAATGTGACATTTTTGGCAAACTCTTTCATATTTGTGTCATATCAAGTTCACATAGTTCACAAGTACTTGAAGCAAAAAAAAATTCTCACCAGGAGAGGGGAGGAGAAAAAAAATGAGAGTAGGTGGCGGTGTGAAACATGTCAAGATGCTGCCAAGTTGCACACAATCCTACCCAGGTGCTTTTTGTGCTTTAACCTAAGCACAGATTACTCACTCACTGCCTAAATCTAACCAGAGATATCATCAGAAAATGTTCACCGAAAGTGCAGCAAAATGGTTAAAACACTATGTCTCTACACATGTTACATTTATTAGTCATTTGCCATCAAGGTGATTTGCGTGTGATTGTTTTGACGCCTTAATTTGTCAGTGTCTTCTAAAAAAAAAACAAAAAAAACCCCACTGAGGACCAGATCAAGTTGTCCACAACATTTGGGAGTGTGCATTAAAATAACAAGAACACGAACAATTCGGGAACGCGTCCAGAAGACAACTTTCACCCCCCTCTGCAGATTTGTGGCTCTATAAAAACAGTCAAATTACATCCTCCTTTGTTCCTCATAATTGCTACGGCTGCTTGACGGCTTTATTACTTGAGAGTAAACATCTTGTTTTTTGGTAATCTGCTGAAAATGCAGATGCTTCATTTTTTTTTGTGGGAGGACAATCCAGTTTTTGTTTCTATTTTTGTTTTGTTTTTTAATTATCATTCCTGAACTAATGAGGACTTTGAAAACTATTCTGTGTTTTAAAACCTTAGAGCAGTAGAAGATGAATGAGGGAGTGAAAACAGTATAGGGTTTTGAACCTTTTAACACAGAGCGTATCGCACACAACACATTTGCGCAAGCGCATTTTGCGTTACCGTATTTACGCGGCGACGTCTGCTATAGGAGAAATACGGTTTCTGAAAGCTGAGCAGTTGCACGTCAAAGCCAACAAGTGGTTAATACACTATTTTAACATGCAGTTAATTGTAAATAACATGACAGGCATTTAAAGTTATTCTGGAAAAATATGGAGACAAACATCCGGGACGTAAAATGGACGGAAATCGAGTAAAAATTGGCCTTCAACATGGACCTTTTTTCTCACAAATGAGGAGCTTGCTTTTTCTCTGTAGAGGCTCGTAAAAAAAGAAAAAACTTGCAGTCTCTTTCTTTTAATCTTGAGGTGTGTTTGTCTCAGTTTTGACCTGGGGTCATTCAATTTGTTGCGAGAATTTCAATCCTATATGTAAATTAGGAATTAATTACACAAGTTCAGATGTTTTGCATATGAAAGCTGCCTGGTGACTGATTTAAAGTGGAAACTTTTTTTCTGTCTCAGTGAAGGCTGATTCAATTTGCATTCATTACATTGAATCACACAATGTTACTATAAATAACCATCACGGCGAGTTATAGTTTCGTACATACTGTCCTTTTGTCGCAAACAAACATTTACATGCGTGACTGGAAACGTGTTTACTTCCAGATAGTTTGTGAGCTTGAGCTGTGGGACTGGCCAAGGGGATGTCTCCGTGTTATTGCAAACCTTAAACTCCCCAAACTACTCATCCTTTCATCTTCCCCAACTTCATTTTGGCTGTTGCACCGACAGTAATCTTCATGTCGTCATGTTAGCTACAGTGCCGGTCAGGCGGGAGAAGAGAGAGATGCAGCCTTGACATCCCTCGGTAGAGGATGCACAGGAATATCCTCTCAGGATTTCTGACGTTCCACATTCCCACAGCTTTAAGTGCCAAGCTGGTCCATGAGATGAGGTACATATTAAAGTAATAATCTACACTTTTATTAAAGTTGTTGTTAGCGAAGTAGTAGCATATGTCAAAAAAAGGTTATTTTGGTTGAGAGTAAATTCTGGAGTAACCAAAGAAATATCCCACAAACACACTCATGTTTATTTATTTGTTGGCCTGTTTTTGGACATTGAGACAAGAACTCAAACAAAGGTGACTTTGTTATATATGTTATATATATATATATATATATATATATATATATATATATATATATATATATATATATATATATATATATATATGTATATATATATATATAATATTTTAAATTGTTCATACACCATTTTAGCATGCAGTAAATTGTAAATAATTGCCAGATATTGGACATTTCCTGGCCCTTTTATGGATAAAATAAGCTAAACAACTTGGACTTTAGCTTCAGTTGGACTTTCTGTGAAACCTTTTTGTTGACCATCTAGTTAAAGCTCACCAGACCATAATGACATTATCGTCCTTGTCTCTGTCAAAGCTCGTTTGTTGCGGTACTTTATTGTTTTATGTGTTGAAATATGTTAAAAATAGTCATTATTTGTGTTCGTTTGCTAGCAAACTAGATATAGGTTCTGCTTTACAGTTTCACACTTTCCTCTTTTAAAACTGCCGAAATACAACGACCACCTGTTCCTTTGGAGTGCAATGGAGGGAGTGTTTAGCTTAACTGATTAGCTTAGTAGCCATGTGTTTGTTCAAATGCTCTTCCCATAATGCAATACTGTACTCAACACAGCCAATCATTTCTTTCAGACAACATAGAATGATTGGCCAGCGTAACCCATCACACAACAGTGCCTACACACACACACACACACACACACACACACACCCTGCCCACGTTCTCAAGGTAAGAGACTTCACAACAAGTCAAAGAGGCAGAAGCAGCAGCGATAACCTGAAGTTAGCTCGACTGAGTCACGGGGGAATTCAGACTTCCACTGCAGACAGTGACTTTTGAGTGAAGCTTTAATGAGATGGCTGATGGAATGTATGGGATGCATTTTTTCCAGACTCGCAGACCCGAGCTTTATCACCCAAGTTTCTGTGCCAGGCAGTTTTATTTTCGATTTAATAAAAAAAAAAAAATGAAATAAATGAAATATTTTTTGCTCGTGTTTCAAGAAATCCTATTCCGGGGGATGAATTTGTCACTTCAGTAAAAGGTAAAAACATTCATTTATTTATTTATTTATTAATGGAAAACAAACTGACTTTACACAGTTTATGTGGCGACACGAGCAGAGCGACCTATTCCACGACCTATTGTTTTTTAGATGCCAGTTTTCACTGCTGTGTTTTCTGTGCAATGACAATAAAGGACGTCTAAGTCTATATATGAAATAAAGAGTATGCAAAAAAATGTGTGTGCTAGTAAAAAGAGAGATTATGCTGTACTGTGCTCACTTTATGTACAATTCAAACCTCGTGTGGAAAACTCTAGGCAACATTTCCTCCCTCCTGTCATGAGTGACATAATCAGGTTGGCATAAGAATGAGGGGAGAGACAGAATCTGAATAGCAGAACTTTGTTTGTTCAGGCTGTATTTCAGTTTAGTTACTTTTTCTTGTTCCTACAGGGCTATTACACATTATATAATGTTTAATGTGATACCGCCTCATTCTGTTTCACTTCATTTCACACATCCCTTTCAATTTTGCAAGATCGATGACAAAAAAACAAAAAGATTGATCATGTATCTAACGGAATAACTGTAATGAGCAATAAGGGATGCCGCCGCGGTTTTACAGTCACATGTGATCAGTCAATAATGGTGTAGAGCTAAAAATAGTCTCCATATGGTTTGAGCTGTGTTGCTGTTGCTGTCCAGGGACTAATGTGTATAGTGCAGCAGGAGCAGGACGAGTGTGTATCACTTTATGGCAACAGAAATAAGGTGTTTGCCAGGTGTACAACTGTTTTTCTCAGCAGAAGAGAATAGAACATGTTGCTTATTTATGTATATCGATGCACTATACACTACTTTAGATGCATATGCAGTGAAAACACAGAGTACATACCGGGGTATTTGCTTGACATTTGACCTGCAAGTATTGATTTTGTTTGTTTGTTATTGACCGTAGCGGGGGGGCTACAATATTGTTACAGGTGCTGCATGTAAATGTTCCTCTGTCGCTCAATGGGTTTTCTTACAGGGTGAGTGAGTAGAGGTCACTCGATTCACGAGGTTGTTTCTCCAGGGCAGACTGTTGGGAGTGCATGTGAGGCGAATGGCCAGCCCGGCTGGTGCTGGTGGGTTCATGTACCGACTTCAACAGAAGCAAATAATAGGAACAGAAGCATTAACATTGAATGTGTTTGAAAGAAAGGACTTCATCTTTCCTTTTAACCCTTTAACACTGAAGCTTCACAATGTCCGTTGTTTTTTTTTGCTTATTTTAACCAAAAGTTTATTTTGAAAGAATAACTTTCAATATCTGGTTATTTAGAATTTAATTTTAATGTCAAAATACTGTTTCATAAGTCTTATTTTAGAAAAAACTGAAACAGGCCAAAAAAATTTTTTTTTCCAACTCTTTCCTCTCTGGCGACTTAGACTCTGATTCGCCGGCTTCGCCACAGATGCACCCATGCTACACAACTCCTTATATGGACATCCTGGGTATGTGTGTTTATAGGTCACATATATAGGCTTTAAAAAAATTTTTTATTCGTTTTATGTGTTGTCGAGTCAAATAAAAGTGATATAAAGCTTTTTTTTTTGTTCATAAAAACGAGCCAAGCGAACTTTGAACTGTGACGGGTTTCCAAATTTCATAAACATTTTTTTCCCCTCAGATTAACAAGGATGTGCTGAAAAAAGGATAGAAGACACCCTACATTGCACATTCTTATAGCCTCTGTATATATTTTATGTTTAAACACAGTAATGTAAAAAAAAGCAGCCAAAATGCTCTGTGTTCTATGGAGTTAAGAAAAATGTGTGTTTTTTTGTGGTCGTCGTACTCAAGCCAATCGGCTCATTTTTAAGTAGGCCTTGTAAACATTGCCCGAACCTCTCTACTTGCACCGCAGTTACGACTTAAGGTTAGCGCACGTCGAAACATCAATGGAAAGGGCTTTCCTTGACATTCCTTTCCAAATGTTTTAGTCTATAATCGCGGATTTGTTTTAAACCCGTCTGACTGGCTGTCTTTCATGGCCACCGATTCTTTTAATCACTGACACCACTTAACCACACTCTCAGATCTCAACTCTTTCTATTTATATCGATAACCCACTCGGTGCGGGTTTCTTGTTCTTCTTTGTTATTTGCGCTTGACGACTTAATCAAAACAGTCGAGACACACTGAGATCGCGACTTAGAAAAAAAACGCCCACACAGGGAACGAGACGAGTGATCACCGATGTTGCATAGCTCAAAGGATGTGCGTGCTTTTTAATTTTAGACTTTAAGTCTTGTTTCTAACATACAAATGGATCCTGGCTGCGCTGTTGAAATCGCTCGCGTTCAACAAATGCCACGTGGGTGGGTGCGTTGGCTTCGAACACTTGGTGGACAGACGCGCTAACATGTTTTCGTTCAGTTCAGACGTTAAACCATTGCAGTGTGCACTCTGGGAGATACCCAGATAGTCCAAATGCACACTGACAAATGCTGGTTTGGGTCTGGTTTAAATCTTACTCAGCTGTGTTGGCCACTCCCCTGTCGCCAGTGAAACTTCTCACCTGGTGATGGTGATGGCTCAATAGAAACTATGTCAAAACAGCAACAATAACAACTTTCTCTTTGACCTAGCAGACAAAATATTTTTAAAAAACTTTCACCTTAACTAAACAGACAAGTCAAAAGTCACAAAAGTCAAGCAACCCAGCTAGATACAAAAGCAATTTATGAAATAGCAACCAAATAAGAAAGACCTACAGAAGTGATACTTCGCTTAATTCCAATAGTCCTATGAGATACCCAGATAGTCCAAATGCACACTGCACCACAACGTCTAACCACTGAATATTCATTCAGTCGTCGTCTATTCGTCCTACAGCACTTTATCCTCCAAATGAGGGTCACGGGGGGAGGGGGGGAGACTGGAGCCGATCGCAGCTGAAAGGTGAAAAGGTTGCCAATCCATCACAGAGCCACGAGATCCAAAGACGAACAACCACTCACACCTTCAGTCCATTTACAGTGTCTTAGCTAACCTCTGCATGTTTTTGGACTGTGGGAGGACAACTGGAGTACCTGGAGAAAACCCACGCACATATAAAGATACGGTGGGGGGGGCATGCAAAGTCCACACAGAAAGGCCCTCGGTCAGAGCGGGTCGTGAACTCAGACCTTCTTGCTGTGAGGCAACAGTGTGTTTGAATATAGACTTTCTGGTCTGTATTTACCACAAAATGTTTTATGACAGAGCATTAAGGCCAAATAAAGTCAGAATATTAGGTTTTCATATTAATTGTGCTTATTGAATGACATTTACTATGATTGAATAGCCTTGCAGTCGATCACAAACAGCCATTTGTGGGATTCTTTCTTTTCCTTTCAAAGTCCCGATTTTCTTATTAGTGAAGCCCAAACCAAAACATAAAGCGCTCCACGTTCCTCTTCTCGCCGCAGGTTGCAGCCGATCGTCAGGTTTAGCCCTGATAATCCGGATTATAAAGTGTTCCAATCGAACAACGCATCTTAAAATGAAGCGTAAATTAAGTTTCTCGTTGTGTCTTCGGAGGGGCATGCCGGCAGGCAAAGTGAAGATACTTTTCTTTTTTTGATTTTCTATGTATGTGGAGGCATCCCATATGAAAAAAAGTTTTTCAAAATGTTCCAATCCAAACAAGTTTCAGGCCGTAACACGCCCTCCTCTAGTTGTATTATCCCCGCTTTGTGATTGAGACTTGTTTACAGAGCATGGAGCTTTTCCCTTTTGTCCATGTCCCTTCACTCCTGGATGGAAAATCCCTGGGGTTTAGTCTGCTCCACACCGGAGTGATCTCGAATTGCTAGAAATGCAAGAGCACACACACACACACACAAACATGCGCATCTTTGAAATGCAGTGCATGAGAGCTGAAGAAAGAAAAACAACAACCTTCGCATAACAAAATTCTCGTTCTGTTACACTTGTAAGTAAAGGTCAGTCTCACTCCAGTGTGCACAGGTAATCCCAACACGAGCCATTTCGCAACCTCAAAGTGCAATTGAAGATATAATGAGATGTATTTGTGTCATGATGGCTTTAAAGTACTGCCAGCGATCTTGCACCAAATGCAGATTCATAACCTTTTACTTGAGGAAATGCTAATGTATTTGTGTTTAGACGGCGGACTGGGTTCCAACGAGGAGAAGAGAAAACGCACATCTGCCGGTGACCCAATCACCGGTTGCAAAACCAAAGATATGTCAGAGCTCTCATTTCCAACCAACCAAAAAAATCCTACATTATTTACATGCCTACGGGCAACATCCTCTCGATAGAGTTTTAACTGCCTGTGGTGTAATTGAGGGCATCACCGTTTATTTGTTTTAAACGTGTGCAGGTTCAACCACAGTGGGAGGGTTGGGGCTACAACAATTTCCTAAATTAAACATTTATCCATTTTATTGGTACAGAATATACAAATGCATCATTTCCTAAAGGCAACAGAAAAGTAAAAGTTTTTTTTTTTTCGGGCTGCTGCAGCCCAGCACTGTTTACTGTTCGTAAGCAGCATGTCTTGCTGCCTGACCCTCATTTACTGTCTAACTGGAGTGTTTTGCACAAGATAAGCCGAGCTTTTCAAAACTATACATCACCTTTCATCGCTTTTCACTTCAGAAATGAGACGCACGGCGCGGCACGGCACGGCACACCAGCCAAACTCCCATTTCTGTGGTAAATAATGTTCCATGCAGCCGATTCTACAGAGGCAACGTACACAGCAACAAGTCTCGGCTAATGTCAGCATAAAAAGATCTTATGCACAGACAGTCGGGGTGATTTATATGTGGGCAGAGCCGAGCACTTTACCGAGCTGAACTGTGTTTACAGACCTATGGCTTAGCGCATACAGTCTACTGTAGCTAATTTATAATCCGCCAGGGTCAGTGGTTATTAAAGTACAGCTACCCCTCATAACCTCTCACGCTGCAAGCGGCATGCGGATGAGACTCCGTCTGGGTGAGGAGGCTAACTCGGAAAAAGGCCCCGTCTCTCTCCCCTATAAGGCATCTAAAAAAAAAAAAAAGCAAAAACAGGTCAAAGCAGCCCCCTCAGTGCCAAAGCAAGTCTGCTGGTCTTTACAAGTTACAACAAGAACCTCACACACACACAAAAAAAAACCCTTTTGCACTGTTTGAGTGGCCAAGGAAAACCAAAGCACAGCCTGTTTTAAAAAGGCTCATCCCTGGCACTGCTGCACACCCTGCTGTACAGTCTGTACGCGGCCAAGACAAAAGCGTATTCTGCGAGGAACAAAAAAAATGACTCATGTTAACTAAAAATACACAGCAAATCCGAGTGTGGCTCATTAAAAATGTGCCACATGATACTGCATTCTTGTCACTCCGACTGGGGCAACTTAGAGCCGATTAATGGCACATCGAGGTTGCCTAATTGCAGCTTTCACGATAAAGAAGGTCATCGCTGCTTGTGTAGGAAGGAGAGCGTGTCATGCGAGCGGAGAGGAGATAATTTAACTTGAGGACTAAATGAAGGTCTTCCACTTAAATCCCTGTCCAAATAGCTTCACGCTGCATCTGGAGAGCGCCCGGCGCTCCTCGCCACTCTAATCAACCCGCCGTGGGCTGTGCAAATAATGGCTCTCGCATCAGAGGCGCACTTTGAAAACAACACAATTGGGAAATCGCACAGGGGGTGCAATTCAGGACACATGTGGGGGAAGCACACGTTGATTTGCCCAACAGTCGCGGCTTCCTCCGACATGACTCAGCATCCCTTGGAGAAAGGGTTGCGATAAGGTTGAAGTTAGTCAGACGATCACCTGTGAGGAAAGTGTTGCGCTCTCTCCACTGGCTTTGGTACCATCTTGCCTCTCTGAACTTCTTCTTTTTTATTCAACACACCAAAATCCTGACTAAAAACTTGTGGGCCTCTTCTGTAGTTGCCTCTAAACTTTGGAACGAGTTACCCATAGTAATGAAATCTAATTATAAATCGCTTTTAAAGAGCCACCTCTTCTCCTTGGCCTCCTCCTTATGTCACTCTTTTACTTCTATTCTTATCGGCTTTATGTTTTATACCAGGGGTGTCAAACTCAGGGGCCACATACAGCACAATTTGATCGCAAGGGGGCCGGACCAGTAAAAATAGCAAAATAATAGAATAATAACTTATGAACAACAAGAACTCCTTTGTTTTTTCTCCTTTGTTTTACATTTAATGAAGGATAATTTTACAAAACATGAAATTTCTTAAGAAATATAAGTGCAATTTCAACAATATCATGCCTAAATTTACTATTTACACAGCACACTGGATCTATAAAGGCACAGACATTTAGTCACGGGTATCTGGAGCATTTGACGTTACGCTTAGATTAGTGTGAAATTTTAACAAATTCATCCTGTGGCCCCCGGGCCGTATGTTTGAAACCCCTGTTTTATACCATTTATGTTGCTGTGCCTTTGGTCAACCTTGGTTGTATTTTTATTTCTTTTTTAAATGTGCTCCAGAAATAAAGTTGACAAGAAGAAAAAGAAGAGACATGCAGCTAAAATGAGCCAAGCTATCGCCTGTAAGTGCAAGCGTTAAATAGGATGTTCAGTTTTCCCGCACAGAAATGGACTGAGAACACTTTTCCAACCAATGCAGAGTTCAAAGGTCAAACTCATGTCGGCGTATCAAAGAGAGTGCATTCACACTGTGAGCAACTGAGCGCCAACAACCGTGACCACAATTTGCAAATATTAGCCATTATTAAGTTGCCGACGTAATTTGGTTCAGGCTCATTTTCGGAAAAAATTAGCTCTCGACCGAAATTGCCCGTAGTGTTTATAGATATTGTTATTGGTCAAGGAACAATGGCGCTAAATTAACTGTCAGTTATTCTCTGTGATCACGCCGCAGAAAGAACGGGGGCTTACATTTCTTTTCTAATTTGAAAAGGACGGTTACGTTACTTCGCCAGTGATCACTGCACAAAAAGGTAATTGCTCATTACAGAAAAAAAAAAAAACAGAGATTGGAAAAACAGACTCCTCTCAAACCTGAAATACCTTTGTGTGAATAAATGAATAAAGAAAGAAAAAAGAAAAAAGAAAACCAGAATCTGAGCCCAGCTGGGGGAAGCTCTCCTTTTGCTCCGCCGTGTTCCGGGTGGAACTTTTCTATGGCCTCTCTGTTTTTATTAGATAGTAATTAACTGGGAGCGGAAACAAAGGAAGGCAAGAGAGGGGAAAGAAAATGCAAACCAAGGAATTATTTCTTATATAGCACATATATAGAGAGCGGCGCACGCGGCACGACGTCCTCGGTTTAATCAGCTGCATAACACAATACTCGTGAATGTCATTGTTGCAGCGGCGCCGTCTTCAGTTCGCGAGCTTTTTAAACATCTGCCAGGAGTCACATGGCGAGCCTGTATTGTCTCCGCAGCTCAGTGCATACCCGGCACTTTTTTTTTTCCTGACAATCCCCGCCCCATCGCCGCTATCTATTTCTCTCTGTGTGTGTGTGTGTGTGTGTGTGTGTGTGTATCCATCTCTGCTCGTTGTATCTCCTCCAGTCCAGCTTCCCCATCACCCCATTTTCTCCCTCCATCCATCTCCATCTTGGGATTCCCGCTCCTTCCTTTCCTCTCCCATCAGAGTCTTTCTGCCTCCCATCTAATTGCCCCGGTTGCTGATTGGCATGTGAATCGAAGCGATGTCAGAGCCTGCCTAAATAATAATTCTGTGTAGGTGTTTTGGAGGGGGGGCGCTGAATCATTGCAGCTAAAAAACTGCAACTCAAATCCTCTTGCGGATTATAAGCAGTTTGCGGGACATCTGAACCACCGTACATGTACTGTCTCCGTTTTTTTGAGTGCCCCCGCCGCTGCTGACATCCATAGCGGCGGGGGGGGGGATAAGTGGAGTGCTGTAAAACGTACGTGTTGTTCAAAGCAGAGGAAGCATCCATTTCCATATCATCTGTCAGCATTAGTTACATCGGCTGAATTCAGATAAATGATCTCCCTCCCTCCCTCCCTCCCTCCTCCTCAGATAGTGTCTACAGCAGGGAACGGCTCAAGTGCTTCGCGGACTGCTATGAGTGCATGGAGTGGAATACCCTGAGCAACTATTGGGTCGCTATATATTATAAACAAATAGCCAAGATGGAGTGATTCTCGTGAAGTCTTAATCTGGCTTTACAGCGCACGTCGTCTCACTGGAGGCTCGGGGGTGCAGGGGAGTGTGGCAGCCTGTCAGCTGCAGGTCAGCAGAGATTTTGCTTGAGGGAGCAATCTGGCTACCAAACAGTTTATTGCTGTCACACGCACACACACACACAAGGATTTGACATCCCAATACTGTAGCTGCAGCCTTCATATACTCACTATTGAGAGGGAGGAAAGAGCTGATGTTATTGTCTGTGTTTGTACAAATATACTCAGGGGAATGTTAGTTTTTATTTTTTTGTTTGTTTCATCACGCGCGGGAGGGTGTTGTTTTCTCCTCTGCAGTGAGTCAACTCAGTGCTCTGTTTACTGCTCTACCACTGCATCCCTTAAAGAATTAGTGTTTTAATTGTACAGACACGAGGAGAGACAGCAAATTAAATCCAGAGGCAGACGGCAGATGTTTATTTGTGGTTTTTTTTATTCTCTCTCGCTCTCAACGCACCGCGCTGTAAGTTAAAGACTAGTTTCAAGGGGGAACAAAGCTACGTGGCTATCTCTTTTCCCCCCTTTTCAAAGTCAGAGTTTACGGTTGGGTCGGGGGACGCGGCAATGCCAAAGCTGATGACAGTCAGGAAGCTAATCCTCCTGAAATGATTTGGTCGGCAGTCTCTGAACTCGCACATTATCTTCCACCGCCACACGGCTGATGATTTCAACGGCCTCAGCTTGCTTTTGTCAGGTGAATCCAAGCCTGTACCAGATTTCTTAGTAGGCAAATGCTACCACCCCCCCATTTTGTGGCCTTGGCTTTGAATGGCTTGTACACACCGGGTATTGCAGGATGAAAGAGAGGGAATGAAAAGAGCCAATGCCACACGCGCCGAGGTTTCAAGGCCATGAGTGATAGCGGATCACCTGCTGGTGCCTCGGTACAAAGATCTCCCCTAGACGTAGCGCAACATGGCATTCTTTACATCTTTAACATCATGTTCTATTCAAAAATAATAATGATGTGTCATATTATTGCAGTAAATAATAACTTTGGTCACAGGAAGGACACATACTTTTAGTACCGACAGAGAGATGAGAATCTAGGATGATTAGAAGCAAGTTCCCCATCGTGACACCGCAGAATAAAGAAAGCACTTTTCGAGTCGCTCGCATTGAATAGCAACAGGTTTCTATGACGATCACAAGAATTTGTTTTTAAACACCTTTTAAGAAGCAAAAAAAAAATGGATTTAATCATTCAAAAATATTTTTATTAATTTTATTGTTTGAAAATACACTTGTTCTTTGCCCTCCATGATTTGTTTTTCTCTGTGCCATGTTTTTGTTGTTTGTGGGCGGGCCTTAGGAAGCTCCCTGCAGATTGGCTGACTGAGTTTTGGAGCGACGGCTCAATGGACCGGAAGTCGTCACGGGCTTAGAGTCGCTGTGCGTCTGGATATTCGTTCCCCAAGTTTTCCCCCGTCAACACCTGACAAAAATAATCAACGTGCGTCAGATTATAAACATTAGACCCGGATGTCGACGGGGAACGACTTCCAGCCAATCAGCAGGCAGCCTCCTAAGGCCCACCCACAAACAAAGACCAAGTGAGGGAGCGCTTCTTAAAAAAAGTGTGGTTTGAATCCTGAAAAGTGTTTCCCTCTGGTAGAATAGTGTTATACTTATATTATAAGATTTTTAACATCAGTTGTCCTTTCGCACAAAATATTTATGACACGTTGTCTGGAAAGTGAGATCTGTTGTGAAAGGAAAAAGTATATTTTTAGCTTTATTATCTCAGCGCCGACACAGTTCTCTCTGCTGACCCTCAAACACACAATTAATAGAACATAAAACGGAACGTGTTGGTGCATTCCGCACAATACTCAATCATTACGTATAATCAAATGGAAATACAATCACTCCTCAAGTACCCTTTAATCCGACATTATCCCTTTTTTTAAGCAAACATTTTACAATGACGATCACTAGAAACACTGCAGCAGACACTGAGCAAGAAATAGCATTTATCGGAAGTGGTATTTGTGTCAAAACCCCACATTCACTCTCCCTTTTATCTCCGTTTGTGATCTCCGGCTCCGTTGTTAAATGTATGCCGGCGATATAGTTTATAGGCACTTTAAAGGTGATACCGGCACAGTTATCCATTTTCACTAGCTCGACTCATTCTCCGTCCATCACCATCAAAACCGGCTCCTATTCCTGTCTCGTATAAGCGACGTAATCAAGGTTGTTTTGTTTTGTTTTTTGTTTTTTTTTAAAAAGGTGTCCCGTGGATGCATTCAAAGTGAAACGGAACACGGTATCTTCTCTTTCGTTTAAGGCTATTTGCTCACTTCACTTCAGACTCTTCCCACTTCGTGTTTTTACGAGGCACATATTTCAACTTTATCACTGATGTCCAGGTGGCGGGGAAGAAACCCTGAGTGTACCTGCTTCTTTTTCCTTTTTTTTTGTGGCGTCTATAAGATTTGAATTGGTCTGGTTGAGAGGCGTTTTAGAACGCTGTCCCAGGAGAACATCCCGGACACGTTGGTTCATCGCAGTAAGCACACAAAGAGAAAGAAAACACAAGGCCGGGAGATTGTCGACTGTTACAAATGCCAGACATTACATCTCGTCTTGTTTATAAAGCAAAGACCTCATTGCCTGAATCATGGCATCCACTCAGCAGCTACTGTGCCCTCCTGTTCCCCCCCTCCTCCCTTCTCCTCCTCTGCGACTCACTCTGACATGATGCTAAGTAGGCCGAGGGCTTGGGAAGTCCCTCAAGTAACTTGTGCGCAGTATTATAGCTCAGCAATATGGATAGACACAAGCCGCACACTTTCCTCACAGGTCTTAATAGGTTTCGGGTTCTCAGTGACCTGCTGTGCATGAGAAAAGTCTCTTTTTCCACGGCAGAGACACTTTCCCACCGCTAAGCTGAATTATGAATCACTTGCTGATGTGTGGAACTGTACTAATGAAAAGCTACACAGTGCTACAGCAATGTGTGTGTGCGTGTGTGTGCGTGATGTTCATCTCCTTGTGTACTCAATTTGCAAACGATCTTTGTTTACTCTCGCAGTGTTTGTTTACATTCAATTTTGCATTAATGAATATGAATGTGGTCGTCCAAGTGTTGCTTTACTCGCACAGTCTTTTCATTAGCGTTACTCGCGGCGAGAGCGTCGGCACTGTATTTTAGTCCTACTGCAAATGGATGTGGGTCAGTTTCAGTCTTAATGGACAAAATCAGCCCAATCAAAAGCAATGCATGTATGAAAAGACGTTTGGCAAAAATGGAATCAGGGCAAAAATAGAAGGCAACCATGGGCTAATATGTCCAAGGTTAGGAGTTTTAATAGCAGTTTCTACAGCCCGTTATCCAAAAAGCGTTTCAGGCTTGAGGGTCCCGCGGCAAAATGTGACATTACGTTAAACTATGTCTCCTTAAACCATGAACACCGAGCATTACCGCAATTAAACAGGAACAAAATAAAACAGGAAGTGACTCTGAACTTAAACTAACTAACACAAAATAAAACAGGAAGTGACTCTGAACTAAAACTAACACAAAATAAAACACCCTGAACTAAAACTAACTAACACAAAATAAAACAGGAAGTGACTCTGAACTAAAACTAACACAAAATAAAACAGGAAGTGACCCTGAACTAAAACTAACAAACACAAAATAAAACAGGAAGTGACTCTGAACTAAAACTAACTCACATGACCGACGGTGCATGACAAAACTCAAACAAGCGTTACTTTAAATGATTTTTTATACTGTTCGTAAATTATACACGCAAATTCTGGTGTTCGTGTGCAAATACAGTGTCTGCAGTGTTTTTCTTCATTTTACCATGCAGACTTTGCTTTCTGTGTCGTATATGTCTTTATATGTTACTTTTTTGACTTAAGTGACAGACTGAATTATTATTAGTCAATGACGAAAAAGAAACTGGCTTACTATATTTATTTATCCATCCTAGGTGCAGTGTCAGAGATAGCAACCGTTCATGAATTCCGTTTTGCTTTAAATATTATTTACCACTGTCTATTTGTTTCCTGTTTAGCTTTCTGGTTAAAAAAAAACCCCAAATCTATTCATAACATATTTTTACTGCGGTCGTCTCTAAATACAAACAAAAGATGCTGCATCCTTGAGTGGCTACAAAACGGTGATAAGTGGAACAATATCTCCCCGGAGGAGTGTGGGCTGGGCACAGTGTGGACTGTGACAAGTCCCAGCTATTGTGGTTAATGAGAAAAAGATTCTTAAAATGGCGACTGATTTGTGTGGGTTCAATTTGAGAGTTGATTACGTATGTGTGAGTGCGGAAAAAGAAAAAGAAAAAAAAAAAAACTACTTCAGAGCTGCACTTTTCTTTTTGTTCATGTACTTTTACTGCTGGTTCCTCATTGTGAGTTCTGCCGATCACAACACAGGAACCCATTTCAATTAATCTCCTGGGGGCTGCTGGGGTTTCATCAGCACTTCACCCAAGGACACCAACAGTTATCGACAGCAGGCCTGGGGGGGGGAGGGCGAGACGCTGAATGATCCGATGCACCGATGCACTTGCTAACAGAACCCAGTCTCCCGAACAAAAGACGGCTATTGCCTTGCAACGCAACTATTTTTAGTCTCCTTCTTCCCACAGTGAAGGCAAAAAAAATGCTAATCTTCAGCCAGCATCTCTTTGAAGTCTAAGAGGATACTTGAGGTGGATTATTTATGGCCACATAACTGTAGTCTTAAATCCTGTTAGGTCTGCCAAGAAGCATTTACTGTAATGTTGGAGGGCTTGGTAAATAAATAAAAGTGTTGCTGCGGTGACATGTCATCCTCCTGAACGCATGCTCCATTACAGAGGCTAATAATCAGGCATGTGCACTCATAAGATGACGCTACCACCTTGGGCATCTCACTGTCTTCTCTTCCCCCTCTCTACTTCTCCGTGTCTCCGCTAACGATGAAAGCGACGAGGACAAAAAGACACCGTGCGTTTGCGTCCTGATGTCCGAGACTCGGCGGGGACACGCTCGGGCCTTTGGGCCTCGGTGGCGAGCGATTAATATGGTAATGCACTGTGTGTTTATGCTCACATACATATCCCCCCCCCCTTCAAAAAGGAGGAGGAACAACAAATGCATGAGAGAAGCACAACACTTGGAAAAATGGGTCACTGCTGCTGCAGGTTGATAGTGCTACTTTGCCCCCCAGTGGCGCACAGACTCAGTGCAGATGAGGGAGCGTTTTCATGGCAACCTCCAGGCTGTTGAATTTCTCCAGCACAGACGCTGGGACATAGATATGCTGCGTACTGTATGTGCTCTACTAAAATATGTGGGTTTAATTCCTCTACGAGCATCCCTGCGTATTTCACAATTTATGTTAGGAGCTGCCGAGTTTTTGCTTCTAATATGATCTAATATACACCAGCCCAGTCCTCCACTCTCCAGATACTGCCGGAATAATCGGGCGTATGAGAGGAAATGACCTTAGAGATAGGAAGAGCACTCTTGCTCTTGTGATGAATATATGAATGCGGAGCTCAAACGCGCCAAAGTAATGTCTAATGGAAATTGAGCCGCTCTGCTCTTTGCTATATTGTGACAAGCGACTGTGCCGCTGTAGGAGTCGCTCCCCTATTGTACCGACTGTCACACTGATCCTCTTTGTGATCTCCGCAGACAGCGAAGAAGGGGGAGAGACAGGTCGTCACACAGCCGTGTTTCTCTCACTCTCTTACACCTACACACACGTATGTAGCTGCCTAATTACTCTCTCACACTGTCGTCCTCACTCCATCCGCAAACATGTCAAAGCGGAGACCTGTTGTTGCATCAGAGGCTTACACAGCCTGGAGGGTGCCAGTGACAGCTAAACTGTGTGGACAGGTGGGACGGAGTATTCAGCCTTCACCTGCACTTGTATTTAGAAAATTACCTCCATAAATGTGTGTAAACATGGTATTGTACATGTAACTGTATGTCCGGACTTTTGTAGTAAGAGAGAAGATTGTGCGATTATTGACCATATAACTTGACATTATATGTGGTCCTTTATCTCATGCAACACAGTGCAGATGCTGTGAAATGTCTCCCGCTGGGTCGAGAAGTGTTGAAAACTGTAATAAATATGTTTCAAAACATGTGCAACTTAAATAAAGTCAAATAAGGAAAACATGTCTGCAATAATCTTTCATTCTCTCCCTTGTTTACGTCCGTTATGGATGAGATAATTAGCAAAACAGGAAAATAAAGAGAAGACATATACAGATTAATGCAACAACACACATACCCCGGACCTGAAGTCCAGTATTTCTGCTTTTGTCATATTGCCACAGTGTATTAGCATGTATATAATTACATATCAAGCAATAAGTAAGTGGTATAATCTTCATGTGGTTCATTCAAGTATTTCCATGGAAACGAGGCAACCGTCACATTTTGAAATGAAGTCAATATTATGTACAACTATGGAAATGCAGAATTGTACACACAGACAGGTTAACAATGATGCATGAAGTGGACTGAAATGCAGACTTTTTACATCATTCGCGGACTCACAAAGTACTGGATACTGTTTGTTTTTTTTTTAAACATATGTTGGCGCTTTGTGTCTCCTCCGAAAGCAGCACTTAATAATCTGCTAACCTTTAGTCTTTATGTTGCTTTTGCATGTTTGTTGGGATAAACCTTACGTATATAACATTTTTCTCGACAAATACAATATGTATGGAGGTCAGTGTAAGACGATTTCTTTGCAGAGACAATAACTTAATAATATCCCCGTGAGATTTGTCCACGCCAGGTAAAGTAAGATAAAGCTCAATCTCCATGAATAAACAACACAGGAATACAGCATCAGTGGTTTTGTGAAGGAGAAATTCAGAAGGAGAAATTATAACTGTGGGGAAAAACCACGTCATTGCTCTCTGCTGGACAAACTACACAACACAGATACTGATGTAGTATCTGTGAACGCATAAATTATTCACATAAGGGTTCCAAAAGTCTTCTTAATTCAGAGCAGGGAGGATGGAGAATTTGACAAGGTGGTACGTAAGGACTCAAAATGGTTGATACGAGAGCTGAAACGATTAATCGATTACTAAATTAATCGACAACTACTTTGATATTCGAGTAATCGGTTTGAAGCTTTTTTTCATGATTAAAACACGATTTCCGATTGTTTAAGCTTCTTAAATGTGAATATTTTCTTCATTTCTTTGCTCTGGATAATAGAGAAATCATTAGCAGTGAATCATTTTGGTTTGTGGACAAAACAAGACATTTCGATCAACATTCTTTAAGGTTTTCTGATATTTTATGGACCAAGCGATTAATCGACTAATCTTGAGAATAATCGACGGATTAATCGATGATGAAAATAATCCTTAGTTGCGGCTCGAGTTGATACCAAAGAACGACCACGTGACAACAAGTAACCAGCTGTCCCGGTCTCTCTGTGTCTCCCAATACATTCCCCAACATTGGTTCCTACCCATTACAGTTCCTACTCCTGATAGTAACGCAACTCTTTTAATGCAGAAAGTGCCGCAACACAATTTCCTAGGCCTGATTCTATTGGTTGGCGTGACTAATAATTCTGGCATCAATAAAGCGCATCCGTCCATCTCATACACTTCTCACAGGACAGGGGTTTGGGTATTAAGTCGGAATTAAAGGGCACCATTTTCCCTTTATCCAAGTCAGTCAGCCATCAACAGGATTTTAAAGCTGTTATTTTCGAGAAGAAAATTCCAAAAATGTTGCTGTAGGTGTGCTAAATTTTACAAGAATGAATTAAAGCCCCATACCTACACTATGTTGTGTGTTTATATTAAATCCTGGGGGTTGCAAGATCTGTTGATGCTTTGGAATTGACTAAAGCAGCAGGAATTAAACACTCTTTTGGCTTAAACTTGCCACGATGATGCTCAAAATGATTGCACAGAATAATAGTCATTGAACAATTACACCATCCGTGTGTTTATTGATAACCCATTAGCTTGCTTTCACGGTGTTCTCTCTGTCCTCTTGCCTAATACGACAGGGTTTTCCGTTGATTGATTATTCCGTACCTACAATGCTGCAGAGGATGGCCGACATCTACATTATCACATAATACAACTTTGGGGAAAAAGATCCTGTGTTCCTGTTTTTGGCACCTTTGAGGGGCCCTCACCCCTCCTTTTCACATGGTTTGCCCTTGACTTTTGGACATTTCCTTGCAATCGAGACGAATCTAGTTCACAGGCGAGATGATAGCGAGCGCTGTTAATACTTTTTGTCCTTCGATCCTTTGGAAAAAACGCAGTTTCTTTTCTCTCGTCGCGAGTCTTGTGAGACGTAGACGTGGCCCCCGTGTGGGATTCCCACAGACCGCCATGCATAGAAAATGGGAAGCATTTTCATTAAGTGATTTTCAATCGTCACTCTAAAATGGCTTTTGTTGCGGGCTTAATCCTGCGTCATCAGTGTAAGGCCCGTTGCCTCTATCTTAAAGGAATTAATCGCTCAAAACACATTCCCTCAGTCATGTCATTTGCATTTTGCCATTCAACAAAGCTGAAGTGAGCTGAAAGCCCCCTTTAAACGCTTGCCTGCTTTCACGAATATTACATCGAATTTACACAACATAAAGACACTCTTTATGTTGGAAAACATGCACGGATGTGAAAATATGCCACACGGTGACTGAGAACCTCATTAGAGGGAAGGAGGAAGGAATCTGGGTCATTCTGATCATATTTCACAGCCGACACGTCGCATCTTCCATTCATGTATCGACAGCCCGGGCGGCGGGGAGGAAAGCCATTGCAGTGCAATTACTAAAACACATGGACTCTATTGGAATGGATTAGGGGGGGTTTATTCAACAAAATAAATACTTCTTTGGCATTTATCATTTCATCTGGGGGTCCAAATTGTAAGCACGGACGAGGATAATCTTGTTTTGGTGAATCGCTGCATCACTGCAAACAAGCGGGGGATTCGTAATCCCTATTGGAGACCCCACACTGAAGACAGATAGTAGCACCCAGAGCAAGGGCTTGATTTCTAAACAGTAAACACTGATGTTTTCCTCGCTGCACGGAGGAGCTGCTGTCTGTCTGGACACCATTTCATATTGATAATAGCATTTCAGGGCGCTTGAGTAAATGGAGTCGGATAGTGCAGGTGATGGCGTGAGGTGACCTTATCAAACTGTGATAAAGTGGAAATGGGAAACTGAAATCAAAATACCATCACGGAGAGACAGAGAGAGAGAGAGGAGGGAGGGAGGAACGGAGGAACGGAGACAGGAATCATCTGCTGTTCTTTTCAGGGGCCCAGTGAGGAAGAAAAAAATGAATTGGCTTGTTCCACAGAAGATTGGGTGACATGGTCTTTGCCAACGTGGCAGCGCGGGCGGGCGCGATTCAGTCCGCCGGCTCACACTATTGCCGAGCAGCGTTCGCTCGGTGAGCTCGCCGAGGTCGGTCTTTCGGCGGCGATCGCTCAGGCTTGGCTAATCGAGTGGCACGTCGCGCCTTCTGAGCAGTCGAGATGTTTGAGCGCGGGGGGGGTCATCAGTATTCAGAAAGTAACAAACAGCAATTTGGACCTAATTAGGTCTTAATGGCACCTGATCACTCACATACACAAACATGCGCGCACACACGCACGCACACACTGGCACAAAGTGGCGTCTCCTTCTGAGATGAATGTAAACTCATTCCGTCCAAGTCTCTGGGCAACAACTAAGGTCAGGACAAATTGAGAGTCCTGTGCAGGAGTGAGTGAACTGTAAATTAGCGGGAGGAATATCAACAGAGACAGAGCGAGTGTAATAAGGTGGAGCGCGCATGTACAAACACACACAGGAGACAGGGACTCATTTACATTAATGGTTCTTCTGAAATGTCTATCAGAGAGTTTATCTCACAGTACCCTCCGGAGACACGCGCTGTCCTCTAAAAAGATGAAGATTCAGAGAGATGCCTTACCTGGAAAGAAACACAAAGAAAAAGGGGAAAGAATTACAAACATGGAGTAAACAGCTTGTAAGCACAGGTTTTCTGTGGCCACTCTCTCCTCGTCTTTAAGACGACTGCTGCTATTAAAAGGGCGGTGATGTAAATCCCTGTCAGAGAAAGTGTAATAATGATTGATGATGCATTGCACCCCCGCCCACTGTCACATCCCCACAAAAACTGGCACATGTCGGCCATGTGCAGCACACCGGCTTCACTCCCTCTGTATCTCGTCTCACACCGTCTTCTCATTTCATCTCAAGGACGCGACAGAGGTCGGCGCGGCGCGTACATGATCGGCTCAGCGCTCGCCCACAGCTTGGAGGCGGTTTGTGGAAAGAAAAAAAAAAAACTGTGACTCTCTCTTACAAGTGCTGTCCCAGCAGATGTCAGTGTTACTCAAGCTATTGTAAAAGTCCTACTGAGTGAATGAGCACAAAGGCAGCAATGCTTCCCTGGTTCACTTGCAAATGAAAACCAAAAAAAACAAGGACATATTTCTTGAAAAACAACGAGCAATTTAAAAGTTTGCTGTGCAAAACGATTTCGATTTGTGCAGAAATTCTATGAAGGCCGTGGTTTTGGACTTTTTTTTTGAAGGTTTTTCTCCGACGCACTTGAAACAAAAGGGTTGTGTGATGTGACATTTCGCACACCGTTCCTTTAAGTATACCCTTGATGATAAAATATATGAAAAAGGCACAAGGAGGAGGGGAGGAGAAACAAGTAGCATGATCTCAGAATTAAAAAGGCACTTGCCTGCAGCAAGCTCAAGTTTCCTATCCTGAGTAAGCCAATTACAGAAGATGATTTAATACGTCTAACGTCACAATTTTCCTTGTGTGTGTTTGTGTGTGGTCCTGAATGGCTAATTATGGGTACTTGACGCGGGTGGTGTTGTCATAGCACGGCGGCACGCGACGCGCACACACAAACTAGCGACGAGCAAGTTCTTTTCGGTGTACGGAATCATTAGAATCACTCACTCGCTCATCCATCCTTCTACCGCTTCATCCTCCACATGAGGGTCGCGGCTTACTCAGCATAGGGCAAAAGGCACGTGTCCAGGATTTCTAAGTCTTTTTTAACTGACCTACAGTTAGGCATTGTTTCCGTTTGATTTGCGCGTCGGACGCCGCGTTACCGATCCTTCCAGTAACGACGCTGTATCGGCCTCGCCCGAGCAGGAACTACACAAAAGCACCAGGAAACAGGTACTATCCCGAATAGAAAACAAAACAAAACAAACGAGGAGAGTCCAGCTGAGTCATGCTGGAGTTGTATAGTTGTAAAGCACCAACAGTCTCCTGAGTTACTTTGTCAGAACATCGTCCTAGAGGCAAGGCTTTACATATTAATATCTCAAATCAATTGAGCCAAAACACAAAACTACACAAATAGAATAATAAAAAGGCGACATACATGCATTATTAGAAATGCCCTAAACGAGACGATGTTGCTGTGCTCATGTCTATGATGAGGCCTGCAACGGCAGATATGTGTTCCAGCTCATTCGACTCGCCCGCAGCGGCAAAGTAGGCGACCGTTTCTCTTCTGAACTGTGACATTTGTCTCTGATGTATTTAGCACAGGATCTGCAAACTGTGGCAACTGTCTTGAAGAGACTCCGGGGAGACTCCTAATGACTTCCAACAACTGTGTTGTCTGAGAAATAAATGGAGAGATGGGGTTTCCAAGCACAGTACAGATAATGATGCCGACGTGAAAGGCTTCCATTTTCTACGACAGCGCGATGGGTGCGAGTGGCACGTGTTGGATTTTACAGGGATGTGACTGAGAACAAAATCTGACAGCAAAGCCTTTTAGATGTGAAGCGATATCAAAGAAAATGTGCATCCGTGTTACTTTAGACATTAGACTGGGGGTTAGTCAATTAAAATCCAGGTAGAAAAGTATCTTCAAGCAAAAGTACGGAACATTAGATGTTGTAGTATATCAGACGTGTAGTTGGTTAAGTCCAGTATACTGCATCCTCATGTCAGGGGGAAAAAAGAGATCTTCAGACACAAAAGCAATTTGATGAACATAAATATAGTATAGGGCCTAAAATAAAGCATGTAACTCTTAATTGCGCTGCATTAAGTCCACCTTTTTTCATTCCGTTTACTTAACACCCTTAAGTCTTGTTTTGATAACAACTGTGCTGTTTTCATTTCTCTTCTCAGATCCTACCATGTGGAGTTATTTTAATCCGATGAGTCTATTTCTCTTCCATCCTGTCTCCCCGGAGTGTGTGTTTGTGTGTGTGTGTGTGTGTCACTCACTGTTGTTCACACAGAGAGCTGCTGTTTTGTTTTACACAGGGTTTACCTTTGATAAAGCCATAATATACATGTAAATACAGCTGTGTTAGCGACTAAATGCCAGGACTCTTCAGTATGCTGTGCATCTGTCAGTCCTGCGGATATTTAGTAAATAAAGCCTTGTTGTAAAAATGTAGGGATTGTAAAAAATTGTGGCTTGATTGAGACAGTGTGGCCCCAATTCACTAATGGCGCTTTTCCACTATACAGTTCCAGCACGACTTGACACGGCGCGGTCGACTCTACTAGGTTTGGTACCGTTTTCCATCCAAAATTTCCCACTGCTCATGTGCACACTTCGTGAGCAAGAGAAGAAAAGATAAACTGCACTGGATACTTATCAGTGCTGGTATCTGCCGTTAGCCGGCAAGCAAATCAACAAAGGGACGACTTGAAGGCTGTGGATAAGTGTTTTTTTTTGTCTTTAGAGAAAAAGCATGAAGGGGGAGCTGGAGGAGGTGAAGGAAGAGTTATACAATTTTGCCGTAGCAGCAGATGAGCCAGAATGCGAGAACAACACATAGGTGTGAAAAGGGGGGGGTGTCTTTTGCTTTTGTCTGATGTTTCTGTGAAAAAATATACCTGCACTGACATCAAACTCCACAGACATGATGTAATCTGGGTTTTTACTTATACTCTGTTTGTTTTTTTTTGCTTGTACTCCATCTGCTGCTGATACCGCACAACTGCGATGCTATTTTTCTTTCTTTTTTTTTCCCATAACAATGACAAGTAAATATTCTGTTCTCTACCTTCTGTCTAAATGAGCCCCTATATAGCCCCTGAACGTAAACCACCACTATGTGTGTAACGCAGGTCAATATCACTGGAGTACACATCTTCTTAGTGAGACCAGAAGATCTATAAAGCTCTTACAACACCTATAAATATCCCAGTTATAAACAGTAAATGTTTCTGCCACCGACAAACCCACACGTGCACCTGCTTTTTGTGCGTGCTACATCCATCAGGCGAGACACGAATATCATCATTAAATACGCCTCACTAAGTGATTTTTTTTTTTTTGCGAGAGAATCCTTGTTGTGGCAAAATCTATGTGGTTCAGTTTCAGTGAGGCAATCGGGCAAATGATTTATCAGGGATATGTTAATAATTTACCTTCCCAAGGGCCAATCTCATAAAAAAAATGAAATTTCAAGGCACTGCTGAAGCATTTGACAGCAACATTATTCAGCTGTAAGAATGCGGTTGTTTCTTTTTCTTTTCATCTCAGACAGTCCAAGGAGGGCGGTGTGACTGACTGAGGTCTGCGTGTGCAGTTATCTGCTAAAATATGCAACAGGAGAGACATAAGTGAGTATAAGTGAATGCAACCTTGTCGCTGATATATTCAGTCACGGCGAATGTTATATGTATTAAAGCAGAGACGGATGTGTCTCGAGCCTTAACCAAGAGCTATGGGAGTGTGAATAGGACCATAAAACAGTTTAATAAACCTTGAGTCGCTACGATATTGGACTGCAGCATTGCTGCGAGAGATTGCAGGGGGAGAAAACAAACTCTGTGTCTGTGCACATTTGACTGATATGTTCAGTGAGACAGTGTCTAAGCGGTTTCCCTGCTGTCGTGTTATTGCTTTATTGGTGCACATGGTACATTTATAAGCTTAGCGCTAACGTCATTGTTCTTTCCAATGTAGATATCTTCTCATTTATCCCAGAATTGTTTGTCAGGCATTCACACTACTTTTATGTCCCTGGGTGTCTATTGAAGGCAACGCAGCAGAGATGGACAGGGCGGCGGGCTCAGCAACAGACCTGAAGCCAGCAAAGAGCCATGACTCAAGAGATCAAAAGATTCACGAACAGGCAGGTTGTTGGTGGAATAAAGGTCCAGGTGGACATAAATTACTGGTTGGACAAGGGTCTTGATCACCGGCCCGTGTCAACTCTGAAGCTCCAAAAGCTTGCAGCACGTCTCACAGACTTTACTTGAGTCTAGTCTACTAAGGTCTTCAATCCCCCGTTATCTACGGCACGTAGGGAGGGCAAACAGTGCAAACCTTTAAAAGTAGCAGCAAATAATTGTTTTTTTTTATCCTTGCAAGGAGCCCTTATACGCTCAACTATAATCAAAAAAAAATAAACTTCATCTTCAAAAGAAGTGTCTGTTGTGTCCACTTGAGTTGAGCCTGAACTGCCAAAATGAGCGAGTAGACACGGCACAGGGCAGAGGACGAACTCAAACGCAGAGACAAAGCAGGCTGATGGATAACCGGGCAGATGAGACGACACACAGGCAGGCAAGCAAGCTGGCAAACAGGCACGGACAGAGAGTGGTTCCGACGAAAAACACAAGGGAACATAACCGGGAACAAAGACACCTAATCTGACACAAAGGGAGTGTGGACGAGGCTGGTATAAGCACTGGCAAAGCGAATTAGAGACAAGATCCAGGTGTGTGTGTGCTGCCAGCACAGCCACTATGAACTATTTGGATTCAATGTTGTGCACCTGGGCCATACAGTGGTGAAGGTGGCTGGTACTCTTGCCTCACAGCAAGTAGGTTGCTGGTTCGTGTGTTCCGATCCAGTCCAGCTTCCTCCAAAAACCATGCAAGTGTTAATTGGACACTCTAAATTGTCCATAGGTGTGAGTGTGTGATTCTCTACATGTTGGTGCTGTGATGGACTGGCCTTTTTGCCCTATGTCAGGCTGGGGAGGCACCAGCAGGCCTGGGACCCTCATGTGGATGGATGGATGGAGCTAGGATTGAATCATTGACCTTCCAAAACAGCTCTTGCTGAGGGACTATAACACGCATATTAAAGATTGTCTCCACGTTTCAGTCAATTACCTTTCTTAAGGTGTGTTTGTACCACATGAAGGTCAAAATGAAACTTGTAGTCCTAAACGTTGTTCAAGGAAATGAAGGTTCATGCAGACTATAGCTTGAGTTTCCTACTCACTCTGGCTGCCAATATGTAAACATCCAGTATCCAGAACATGAGTTTTCATACCAGCCATCCAAGCTGCAGTAATTAAGAGCACGTCACAACAGCTTTATCACTTTATCAGTTTTAAACAATTAGGGTTGGTTGGCACTGCAAAGCACCCCCTCAATGTATCTTCCTAATTTAGACCATGGCCCTTGCACTGGAAAAGTAAGACGTTCTTAGAAAGTTTCCTAAAGTTTCTGGGCAAAGTTCCTGCTGTGAATATACAATTGAGGCCCGACAACATGTTGAGGAAAGTATAATGTATAAAAGGTGTTGTGAAATGGTCCTTTAAACTACAACTAACTACTATGAAAGGCATCATCACCCTCAGCTGACCACAGGTAACGACCATGAATAGTTAGGTGAATTACAAGCAGCTGTCACACAGTTGCCGCTTGTTGCGGAACGTGTCAAAGGAAGAAGGACGACTCGCGTGTAATTGTTTTCATGAAGCACTTGTCCCGGTGTTTGTTTCCTCGTGTCATCCAACCTCGTGAGAACAGATTGCAGCCCCTAGAGAGCACACCTGAGACCAACAATGACCAGGAAGATTGTGCGTTGAGCTTCGCTGGCAGACAGTCGGCTGCCTGACCTTCAGGGAAAGCAGACGAATGCGCACAGTTTGGCAGACGCTCGAGATACCATCCATCTTTTGACAGGGAATCGTATTATAAACGGGTGTAAGCATTGCCTCAGTGGGTAAATTGCCAATTTATGGGTATGTAATTAATTTTTGGGTTGAGAAGAAGGTAATTACCACCCAGGCATGAAAGTGATACTGTATGTAGGTGGTGTTCATTAAAAGAGCTTGCTTCAAAGTGACAGAGTGGCACAGGGTTTCCCCTGCAGGATAAGGAGGAGTGAGAGTGATACTTACTACATGCTCTTTATCACGCTAATCTGAATATTCATACTGAAGTCCTTAAAATATTATTATTCTAAGGAAGTTATTAAAGCAGAACTATGGAGGATTTTTTACTAATTTAACAGCTTCGGCATCATTGTGCATGTTTTGGGAAGATTGGGCACTGTTCGTCACTCCCCCTACCATCTTGCAAGATCAGGGCCGCCAACTCGGTTTCCCCAGAATTGGCCCCCAATGTCTCCCGAGAAACAGATTCTCGCCAACGCTCAGATGACAAAAATTGAAAAAACACAGAAGTTTCCAAACGGAACGACCTGGACCCGACTCCACATGGCCACGAGAGGGGAAGGGAAGGCTGACGATAAACCAGTAGAGCAGGGGTGTCAAACTCAAATGACCTGGGGGCCAAGGAGCGTCTAGTCTGGTCAAGCGGGGGCCGACGTAGAGGAAAAAAAGTGGAAAAAACAACTATTTAGTAGCCGGGGGTCAATATAAGATATTCATTATGATATTAGACAGATTTTTATTGTCTAATATCATTATATATCATTATATTTGCTTGTTTTGATATATAATAATATATACACAATAAAAACATATTTATGATGCATAAAAACGGAGGATTAAATTGAACATTTAGCAAATAATGACAAGGATAATTGTGATTAAAACAGCTTATGTATATTTGTAATATATATGTAATTTCATGTTGAGTGTTATACATTTAAAGCAAAGATTACAACCGAATGTCTTATTACTATTATAAAAATATTGCCGGCAAATACATTTAGTCTTATATTCTGTCCCTATTCCATCACCTTGCACAGTGGTGGACGGGCCGCATGTGGCCCCCGGGCCACCAGTTTGACACATGTGCTGTAGAGGGAGCTCTGTAGAGAGAAGGCGACCAGACCTGCAAAGTTCTGCTCTAAATGAGGCACATACTGTTTTTCGCATAGGTGTTTTCTGATAAGAGGCTAGAGGAGGCTAACTCTACCAAAGATTATTCCAGAAATATGCTGCCACTTTTTGTGAATAACTTGGCTTGATGTTAGTTTGGGACTCTCTTTTTCTTTCTTAAAGAACATAGAGACAGACCAAAACACCTGCAAGATTTGGCAAGAATTTATCTTGGGTACCTGTGGCCACATTTCTGCCGGCGAGCATACAGTACAGTCACTTTATTAGAGATCTGAGATGCTCAGCAGAGGAAAAACCTAGAGCGGGTCTAAGACAGCCACAGAATTACCAAAACTGTAGAGTTGATTGAATGTGGACATCAATTAACCCACGTATAAATGTACAGCGCTGTACTGTAACTTCCCGGAACTTCCCATACTGTGCAATAAATGAAATAAATATGATGGAAGAGGTACTAACCAAGCAAAAAAAAGGCCAGGTGGCGTGATTGCGATGATGTGTGACTGATAACGCTTGACCCTTTGCCCTACAGCTGAGAGCCACTCGGTGACCAATCACCACGACACGTGTAACCCAGATGACATTTCCCGCGGACATGTGCTCGGGATACGGAAGTAAACTGGGGACAGAAGGCATGTCATTGACAGAAATATGGATATAAGAGAACGTGCGCTGTTCACCATTATATTTTATTATTTCACAAATAAGGCAAAAATGAATATTCATTTTGCTATAATGGCTTTACTCAGCTCAGTTTTTTTCTTTTAAATGTTACAATAGTATGAGGACTTTAGCACAGCACACAATGCTCTGATGCACTTGACAGTGTTACATCACCTTTTGCAGGCTATAACACTCTCTTACCGGTCCAACATTCAGTTTCGTTCACCACACGGCTAAATCATAAAAAAAAAACTATGTAAACTATGTAAACTCTGCTGCTCGGACAAAACTCTCGTTGTTAGGCACCCCCTCGCTCGTTTCTGCACAGCACTGCTCAGATGCCGAGTCTCACGCCAAGTAAAATCAAGCAGTTGTAAAAAATACGTACGCACACGCCGAAGCGTCCATTTTTAGCGAATCGTCTGCAACAAAGCAGAAAACAAGCTGGAGCCTGTCGAGCGATTATTGCTGATTGTTGGTGGACTCTTGATTTGCCTTGTAATTACAAAAGCAGAGGGTGCCACTTGTCAATGTGATTATCTACCGAAGGCTGATACTGCAATTTAGTCCCAATGCCTCGATATCAGCTGCAGATTTGACAGTTTAATTGAAGGTTTTGATCAAACTATGCAACATGTGACATTTAACAGCTATTCACTTTGGCGTTGCTGCTATGGAAACGTAACGGGTGTTAGTGACGGATGTGTCGTGAAGACACCCCCATCACTGGAAGCTTCCTCTTTTCTCCTCCACAAGCCAATGTAATGCAGTGGCGTTTGCAGACTTTGGGAGAATAGTTTAAGTAATGTACTTTGTTTGTTTGGTGCTCCCTCATTAGAAAAGAGACACACCATCTGTGAGCTATACAGACTCGGCAGATCAAAACAAAATCGGAAAGATTTGCACACGTTTGAGTCCCAGCTCACATTTTACCTTGCAAAAATGCAAATGTCTCCGTTCTGTCCCGCTATGAGAGACTCACTGACCACCTTATTCAAAAGACGCCGGCTATTTGTTGTAGCGGTCTGCCTTATCAGAAGTGTCACAGCTGTAACGGCGAGGATTGATGGGATTGAAGAAAGTGTATCTGAAGCCAAAATTGTTCCTCACATAGTAACAGCCATTTTACAGACTTGATGTTATGTAAGACCTGGGACGGTGCATCCAAGACATGCAACAGATTTGTTTTCATACTGAACTAATAGTGAACTATGACGATCGATGTCTGCGTCGACTGGCGGCACAACATCCAAAAACCCTGAAAAACAGAGAGGTAAAATAGCATTTGTACAGCATGTGTTTGCCGCTTATTAATCAGACTACAGAGCACAAATTATGAGTTTCTCGTTTTCACAGCTTGACGCGCGTGCAAATATTTGAGCGCCGTCTGTCTTCGGAAAGATTCAATAATCGCGCTCATCACTTTCAGGCACATTTCTCAAAAGCTGCTGCTCTGCATCGTTCTCCCTCAAGTGCTCCAAGCTGTTACTTGCAGCTCCACTGAAACGGCCAAAGAGCAGACACGGCTGCTCCACAATCACTTACCACCAGTGAGAAAACTGGTGGTCAAGGGCTGTCACCTACAAATTCACTCCCACCTCAATTGACATCCCATTTCTTCTCGGGGCATTAAAAGACACTTTTAAGCAGACTTGCTGAACTGTAAAGGAATGTAAATGAAAAGTACCACCTCCAACCAAGCCTGCTCTCTGTATCTCCTACATTTGGGGAGGGGTGTTTGCTGTGTGTGAATTAATATTCAGACGAGGAAGCCATTTTCAATTACTGAGAGAAGATTTGTCTGTAACTGAAGCCGGCTAAATTTAATAAAATGTAGTGCCTAAAGTCCACAATAATGTAGATTGAACATTTTGGTCACAGAGCTGCTCCATAAGGATTTCCTTCTCGACAAATTCACGGCATCCAGTACAAGGAGGCAACAGTTATGCATTAAAAAAATAAATAGCAGTGGCCACAGTATTGAGGACTGCAAATAGCCCAGGTCATGTGGTCCAAGAGGGAGAGGAATACTTATTGACTCATATCCCTGACAAAACAATTTATTCATATTAACATAAAAGACGTTTCAGCAAATATACAACCCCCCCCCTTGCAATATCACTGTTAAAAAGTGCGGTCAGTCACAATGCTGAGTCACTAATAGTCAGAGGCTTAGGGGGAAATAAAGAGAAAAGCTTGAGTGAAGTGAGAAAAAGAAAAAGGTGAAGAAAAAATAAAGCTAAAAAATCCGGCCCCCCCAAAATGAAGAAGCAGCAGGTATGACAGACCGAGCTGCAGTGTTTTCCGTTCATTGATTTATTTGTGGTGGCCAGCCACAATATCAACACTGACCACAACATATTGATTTTCTTCTTCTTCTTTTTTTTTTACTATTTCAAATAACTAAAATCTTCACCATAGAGCCGTGGGGAGCAGCTTGACTCACCCCCTGCTCACCTCCGTCTCTCCCTCTCCATGAACAGTTTACAACCCGACTCTGCTGAGCCATTATTTGCCCATGGAAAATGTATTTATTTACTTTCTTACTGTACAGATACTGCTGCATTTTTCAATGCGCATCCATGTTTGTTATCCACGGAGCACATCGCTGACACGAGATACTGAAAATAAATACATAAATAAAAAAGAAATAATAATAATAAAAAAAAAAACTGACCACACTCACAAGACATTTTCTCTTTGGAAAGAAAAACAAACAAACACAACTACGTGTGCAGAATCACAAGCGAGGGACGGCGAAATGTGTTCTCAATAACATCAGCTCAGAGTGGCATCATCCTCACTTCCATCAGATGCCTCACCACGGAGAACTTTACTAAGTTAGTATCACAGTATCATCACCTCAGTCACGCCACTCTGCACAGTATGCAGCGTCTTCTACAAGCAACACTATCAGACCTGCTTGAGGGAGCATTTGTGTGTATAAAGCGGCAGCACGGGGGAAAGGAGCATTAACCGCTTGTTTCATGGGCATTTAAAACAATACTACAAGGACAAAATACTGCTATACTGACAGTAGGTGTGTGTGACACCGGGTCCTGAAGATGGCTTCTAATAGAGCAGAGTCTGTAATGCTGACTTTGTAGCAAGAGTTGCTGTTGTTGCTGTGCCGTGGTGTCTGTATTTGTCGGGTGCACTCTCGTCTGCCAAAAACAAAAACATTACGCAGGTGTAGTGCTTGAGCCTAAACTCATTAACATGATTTGATTGGCTTGCGCCTGTGGTGGAGCATTTGCATATCATGATTTCATTGGCTGGAGCTCGTGCTGCAGCTTGGGAGGTTGAATATTTCTCAATCTTCTGCCATGAGCCGCACGAGCGAAGCGAAAGTAATGGATCCACAATGCAGTTCAGCAGCATGAGACGCGGACCCATTCAAAGCCCCTGATCATCCATCGCCACACTTGCATAATAACAACCTGTTGAAATTCTTGCAGCTTAAATGTGACAGAATCTAAACTGGCCACGATGAAGTCATGTCCCATGTGACTTATAAAACAACATACAATATGCATGTCCCATTGTAGATCTAATTACGCGTCACATAACTTAAAATGAATCCAAAAACAAATTCACCGTGTCTTGTGATTTTAACCCTTTAACACAGAGCGTATGGCAGACCACATGATTGCATTACCATAATTACGCAACGGAAAAATGCTAACGGTTTCTGAAAGCTGAGAAGTTGCATGTCAAAGTCAATATGTGGTTATTACGGTGAGAGAGTTGGAAAAACACCTGTACATAGTTTCCATTTGAGACAAAGACTCGACCAAATGTTTTGTTCTGTTCAAATTTCAAACTTAACACGCAAAATCTGGTGTTCAAGTACAACTACAGTGGGGGTTTTTTTCTTTTAAATTGTTAATACACTCTTTTAACATGCAGTAAATTGCAAATAATGCCAGATATTGAAAGTTATTCTGGAAAAAGGGGCAAAAGCACTTACTCACGGGACAATTTATGGCTTAAAATAAGCAGAAAAGTCCAGACGAAAGGGTGAAAGGGTTAAACAACATACGTTATAAGGTCTGTTATATGTACGATATTCTCCAAAGTAGATGAATAATGCTAATAACAGGCATGTGTTTTGTTGCTTGAGAAATGTAAAAACACACCCTGCTCAGATTAAAACCTTGTTTTAAAAAAACATATCATATGTCAAAAACATTATGTTAATCTATGATATGCTAATAAAGCAATGAATAAATATTCATGAGCGAAGAGGATAAACAAAATGAGGAAATTAAGTTTGTGACCTCAGCATAATACGTGAGTTTTATTCATTTGGTTGTAATGATTATGTGCAGTCTGTGTGTGTGCGTATGCGCTCGGCGTGGAGTTAGCCTGCACTCTGGCCTGCTGACTAATTAGCAGCTGTAATCTGCAGGCTTACTCTAGGATCTTGGCTCCAAAGGCATCGGAGTCCCCGAGCACTGGTGCCCACCTGCCCGGCCGTCTGCCTCCCTACCAACTCACAGATGGTTTGGTGCCGAGCGTGCTCTCTGTAACCTGCTCCGTCAAAGTGTGCTAAAACTCTGCTCCATCAAGGTGATAAAGACCCTCTTACAACGTGACATTTTCCAGTGATTGTACTGATTTTTAACAAGACTTGTATCTTCAAAGACAGGATTTGACCTATAATACCGCTTGCATAAAGGGTTGTGCTGTCGTTCAGAGAAGTGTGCCCGTTTTCTTTAAAAGACACCATGGGCGCTGCGCTGTCACAATGTCATTGAAGCTTTCTCTTCATTTACAGTCTGATGAGGCCTACAGTGCTCCATTTATGCAAAGCAGTTACATAAAGCATCTAAAGCACACTAGAAATACAGTACTTGTAGCCGAGTCGTGACCCCATTAGTCCAATACATCCCTGAGACCCTTACCCTCACTTTAACAATCACTTAACCCTTCCACTGTCCCTGTGGTTCCTGAAACCTTTTCTGCAGAGCCCTCTTTGACATGTAAAATAGCATCATTTAACTCAGAAACACATTCCAGCTTGCTTGTTGTTACTTCTTCAATCAGTTTAAATTGTCCAATACACAAGACAGTATACATTGCTCATGCTATTGTGTGCAGCTTTTTTAATCCGTGCTTACTTGGCTCACAGTGCAACATGCCTCATGTGTTTACACCTGGGATCACCTTCTGTTCCAGTTCCCTCCAACCATCTGCAGCGAGCACCCCAGTTTGGGAAATAACTGCCCTAACGTAAACGTGATTCTTACACTAAACCTACAACCAAGTCCCCTCCCCCCAAAAACAACAAATTTACAAAGGACTGACCAAAATGTCCTTATCAAATGATCTTATTCATATGCACGGTCCTCACAAAGATGTAAGTACAAACACACAAATACAGTTACTTAGCAGAGATTAAGAGAAAAGATATTATTTGAGGTCACTTTCACACCTGTAGCTGGGTTCATTCGATTCTGACGAAGCAAAAAAAATGAGACATTGTTCTGCTCCCTTACATGCTCAAGGAGGTGTGCCACAAAAGAGCTAAAAGCTGTTCTGCATGAAGTCCTAAGGGCAGACCTATAACTCATCGACTGGACAGCTTTTGTGACGTCGTCCTCCGTCATCGCGCCATGCATGCCTACGTTGGGAAATCAAATTCTTCTGACTGACGGCAAATCACTCGACTGCTGACAAATTGGTTATGAGAAAAGCCTCATCAAGCCTATAGCTTCACCAATCTCTGAAATTCAATGTAATCCAGTGTAGCTGCTGATCCCAGTCTTTTTTTTTTTCTTCTTGTGACTGAGCATATAACTTTTTCTCACTTTTCCACCGCCCCATCAATCTACCATCGCAATGGTCAGATTGAAAAGGCCAAAAAGAGAGGACAATTATGGTGGAAGTATTTCACTCATTGGCCCCCGCAGTTTTTCTTTAAGGGAACGCACAAATCCATAAATGGACTAAGACACAAGATTTCCAATCCTACATGTCCAAATTGCTCTAATCCAGTAATTGTCTTTCAGGACATAGCACTGCTTCTGCCTCCAATTGGACGGACAATGCACTCGCACTCAGAAATCATGATTAATCTCATCTGACTGTGAAACTACATCTTCCTCAGACAACAGCTTGCTGCTGACACAAGTGGGCAGTAAATTGCAAAATGAATGCAAAGAGGCGATGCCGCATGCTTTATGTGACGGCATGTCATTCTATGATCACACGCGGGGAGAGATATTGACTGATCCTCAAACTGACACTATACCATTGTTGTCAAGAGACATTTGACGTCAGATTCTAAGGGGCAGCTGATAAAGGCAGTCATCAAACATGCAATTTGTAGATGCTGGAAACTTCTCTGAGAGAGTAGTCCACACATTGTTTGCAGAGTTATGCAGGAAATAAGCTTTAAACTCAACTTTGATCCACTTGATCCTACTTTTACAGTGTTGTTGTCAGTTTACCGTACGTACACTGATTAATTACAATGAAAAACACAGTGGCCCAAGGTAGGAGAACCTACAATTCTGGCCTCCCGCAGAGTCTTTATTTGCACACTTGTGTTACAGTGCCACAACTCAGCGCCCATGTAGCAGCCTTCTTCAAATAATATGTATTTCTATTTCTGAGCAACAATAACAATAAACAATAAGAAATAAAGTTCTGGTGATAAATGTTCAATCGCTAGTTTGTGTTATTTAACTATTTAGGCGTTACAAGGAAAAGCCTAAAGCTGCATTGCTCATGTAGTACTTCCATGTGTCCCCATGTGGCTTTGTGTAAAATTAGTACATAAGAGCAGGTACTTGTCTCTGTATGCCTCTCGACCATTACTCTTACTCACCGCGGTGACAAACTCGCATAAAAAAGGGGAAAGAAATAAATTGCTACAGGAAAGGTATCGAGCTTTAGTTTTTCATATAGCGTGTTCTTTCCTCAGAAATTAATCACTCTGAGAGGAAACTCCTCTTTCACACTCACGTTAAAGTTAAGCCTTGTTTTAAACAAAAGTTAAGTCTATGATGGGCAGAAGTGTAAAAAGTAATATCACAACAGCTTATTTTTCAGCGTGTAATTTTTCCTTAAATAGGATGAAGCTGGCAGTGATGGATGACCATAAATGACATCTCCAATTGCCTGAATTTGACACGTTCGCTATTGTATCCACATTTCTAAACGCCCAGAACGTTTGCGGTGGTTGTTTTCAGATGAAGACATTTATCATGGGAAATGTCGCATTACACCCATGGTGTTAGACTGGTGATTGGTAAAGTTTTCCAGAGCAGTACACTTCGGCCGATTGCATTTTACTTTCCGTGACATACTGTGACGGTACATGATACGTTTTCCATCACGTACCAGCCTTTTCACTTGGAGCATGTTAACGTGCTGATGCTTTCACATAAGCCCTTCTGTGCTATATGCATCTACAGCTGCATTTATTTGGATCGAACCAAAATAATATGCAATTATTCTGTGATACTGGCAACACTTTAATTGAATGTTTATTGAATGTCCAAGTTAAATATGAAGTGAAATGTGAAATTAATGTGAAATAGCCCCACATTTATGACATTGTATAGTACTTAATATGAATTATGAAATAGTTGGATTTATATACTGTGCAATGACAATGGAAATGAAAAATTGTGTGCTGATATTTTCTGAGCAGGTTCTATTGGAAGGCAACTGGAAAAAGATGTATTACTGAGGTTGTCTGGTAATTAAAAGTAAAAGTTATGGGTACTGTATAACCTGATGGAGGTCTTTATCAGACCCGAAAGGCCTGGTTAAGACCCAACCTGACCCATATGGGTCCAGATCCATGTTGAGACGGGATGTTTAACATTATGCATAGTTTACTACACCCAGTCATTTTAGACAGTTTTCTTTGAAACTGCAACAAAACTGCAAAACTGATTACAAATGAGTCACATTTTCATCCGTCACCATGACAATAAATAAACGTTTTAAATGAAATCATAATTTGATTGAGTCAACCGAGTTTTGAGTTTCTGGAAACCATTTCCTCCAGTTGCTTTATTTTTTTTTTTACTGAAACTAGCAATACATCTGAGTTCTTCAGAGACCAGCATGCCACTTTCAATTTACTGAACTGACGGAAACTGTTTTGTGTTTTTTGTCATTATTACTCTTATTATTTTCAACCTAACACTCTAGACACCTGCACTGATGCCAGCCACTCGCAGACAGCCATGCATGCTGCCACTGCGTTATTTTTTGCCTCACTTTCGCAAATCTATCCACAATGATGTTTTCCATAAACACTGTGTGACAGCAGTGATTCCCCCCGGAGTCATATTTCATAAGGTGGAATTGGTTCAACGTCCCCCGAGTAATTTACTACCGGTCTACTTGTATTTCAGATCCAGCCTCGCCCATTAACTGTGTGCATGTTCAGACAAATGTTCAACCCATGCGCACACAATAAAAAGTCGGTATGATGTGCCTCATTTTTCCCCTGATGTTTACTTTAACTCATCTTCCCCACTCTTTCACAGTAGACTTAAATAAACACTGACAATAAGCCATGCACGTCGTCAACATATTGTTTCATGTAATGTTAAGGTCCTGCATCATGTATTATATGTATTATATAACTGGGAACGAGCTGATAAGATATTCAGTATCAGTACCGCTCAAAATGACTGGACTGGATATCAAAAAAAGAGACATGTGAAATCTGATCCTAGTATTAAACTGTACGTCTGTAAAGGGGACACATTGGAGATGTCCTCCATGTATATAATACATGTATAATCAAGTTAAACTAAGTGGGAATTGACTGGAGCAGACGGACAGAAAGTCAAAGCAGAGCTTCAAATGTTTAGTGGGTGGGAAGTGACTCATCTAAACATGTACAGATTTTCAAATACAAGGACCCATCACTGTGTATAATGATTCTTCACCTCACGCCGCTCTGTGCCGGGCTTTTATTGTTGCAACTATTCTGTCATATTCTCATATGAGGGGTGCAAGTTTACGGTGAAGTGGTATTTGACGAAAATAGCTCCCGACTTTAATTGTCCTTGACGCGGTTCATCTTTTATGACCAAAACAAAAGGGGCTCACGTGAACTAAAATGCTGTTTCATTGTATGGATTCATTTTCTTCCACCGCTCTATTTCCCCTTGACTAAATGTAGACGATCGAAACAGGAATTTAAAATGAATGAGTTTAAAATGGCAGACCCATCTGCGCTAAAAGAGGGAAAAACGACTGAGAATCAAATTGAATTGAAAGGATTTGGAGAATCGTGACACCCCTAATACCTACTGGCTTTGTCATTCCAACAGTAGTAGTGCCTTTTGTAGTGCAGGTGCTTTTTATTCAGTCATGCAGACACAAATAAAACAGCACAGACAAAGTCAAACTATTACACACAGAAGTTGCTAATATCCCTTCCAACCCTTCTAAAGAAAAACTATATATATAAATCAAGAAACATACAGATATGCATGTACACGACGCATACTTTAACTTGTGTTCCTCCAAGTAGCACCAAAATGCAAGTGAGGTACACATTCTTAAATTCATATTTACATTATTCCAACAATGCCCATATTAGCCTTCTGTACAATAAAATAAAACAAATCTCTTTGTAAACTGTAACGTGCCTTATTATAGGCTTTACACTTTATTTGCAATATTTTTGCTGTTGCACTCGGGCAACCATCGTGTCCATGCGGCCTCGGTCTAAAAGGTGTATCCTGCAATCTCAAACAGCCTCTAACCTGGAACAGCCCAGTCACCGACAAGCAGACGATATCTCACCTTTCACACCACCTCTCATGGCACATGTCCAACCTCTGCAGCACAATGTCTCTTTTTGACACCGACTGCTCCGGACACACACACACACACACACACACACTCTTTAACCAAACAACTCCGCGTTCTCTTGGAAGCCAGACACAACACTGGGGTTTCATTTTGGGGGGGAAACTAACTGCTGCTAAACACCAATAATGCATCACATAAACATGACATATCTTTCCCAAAATGATTTACGCTCATCTTTGTGTAAAATACTTAACATACACAAGCCTCCTGGGGGGAAGGGCCAGGTTAAGACTTAAGATTTGAAACTGTACCCTATGGAGTTTTGGGTATTAGTATATACTCAGTTAAGGCTGCGACTAGAAGATGTGACTGCTTGTGGCTCTGGTATGTTCAGTTAGTCCTCCACTGTGACTCAGAATACATCCAGACAGCAATTTAATATAGCTATGCATGATACAGCATGTATATTTTGTATGATATGATACAGGGCTGGTTTACAATGCTAGGGCACACGGTCCTGCTGGGCAACACAAATAAAACATATACAACAGATTGAACAACTAATTAATCTCACATCATGAAATGTGTTCATCTAGATTAATCGCAATTAAAAGTCTGCTTTTCTTCTTAAACTACGCATAGAACTGTGTGATTTCAAAGGGTCTCGGGTCTATAAAGTGCCAACCAGGTCACCTTAAAATAAAGGCGCAACATGGATGACTGCCATCTTGTGTGCAACAACAAAAATAGAGAGAGCGAGCACAGTCAGCCATGCAGGGTAGGTGTCCAAATGGAAGTTGCCGGGCAGCTGCCAGCATATTACAGGCACTATTGACAGTTACCAACTACTGTTCATGAAGAGTAACTAAAGTCAGTCTGATAAGATGTCGGATATCACACGTCCTGTCTTTAGCGAATTCACACACGGGGGTGAAAAAGAGTCGCTAAATATGCACACGGAAAGGGCACGAACCGTAAACTTAAACAGACAGACATTATTTCCATTTCTTCCCCTGGCTCAGTTCATTCTGTTATTATATCAAAGTCTTCTTCTCTGTTTTTTTGGGTGTAATGTTGTGTAATGTACGGGGGATTTTTTTTTTTTGAAAACGGCAAAGAAAAAGATTGTTTTCATTGCGTGCCGTTTCCGTCTGGACGTGGCCTAAGTGCTATGTTGTCACAGCAGGGTTTTTAACTCGTGTTGGGATGGCTGCTAAGATTGTACTATTAACTGTAAAAAAAGAAAAACGAGCTGCAGATGCTGTCAGGTTCCATTACTCTGACACATTTATGGATGTTATTCACACTCACTTGTCCAGATGTCTTCAACAAACCATGCTGGATTAAACTTTTCTTTTTCCCCTCCCAACGGATGAAAGGCTTTTCATCCTCACAGAAGTCGTACATGGCTTGAGTGAAAGTTTCATCTCATCAAAGTTTAAAGAAGGATGATGGCCATCAATCCCTCTAATGTCTCTCTCTTTGAAGAACGTGCCAGACATACAGCACTTCCACATGCAATTGCAGCACACTGCAGAGAACCTGGCCCACAGCCACAGGTGTTTTAGACCTCAGTCTCCAAAGTGGTGTCAAACATGATTAATGAATCGACTTCCTGACACTGTGACAGTTTCGGTTGACAGGTGATGTCTCCCTTACGATGTAGCCGTCTGTCAGAAGACTCATGCAACCAGACAAGAGAAGCAGACGTCTGCTTCCCGGGGAGGATATGATTACATAAGTCAACTAAATATAGACAGACTCATTTAGCTTCAATTAGTAAGTGGGTTTCGTCTGTGGCTTAGAGAGATTTTAAATTTGATTGTGACTGTGTTGTTTTGTAGCTCAGGTATTCAAACAAGCAAGATTGATGTTTTTTTATGACAGGTGCTCGAAAGAAGTAAGTGATCCAGGTACTCAAAGGTAGCAAAATATGAGTGAGGAAGGACTTATAAAGCCTTCATTTCAATGACAAGAAAACATCATGACTTGAGTTCTTCATCTACGCCACTTTCAAATTACAAGTTAGCAACAAAGCAACCAAAAAAAATTGTGATGTAAGATAATTTCACGATAAAATAAAGTTAGTCCATTATTCAATTGTGATACAATAATATCTTAGTTTCAGGACACACCGATGCTCAATAATTAGTCAACAGACAAATCAAACTAGGAAATAGTTCAACTTAACATGCAATTCCTTCTTTTTTGGGGGGGTTTCATGTATGTTTTGTGTGATTGAATAACAGTAAAAAACACCTTTATTTCGAGTTTGTCATTTGAGATTCTATAACAGTAATACTATAACATACACACAAAAGGCAAATGATTAGGTCCCAATGATGAAAAAATCAAAATGTATCGCCTCAAGCCTATAAGATGGGGAACATGTACCTTATGAAATGTAATTTAATAATACAGTTTTTGAAAGAATTCCCTGTACATTCACTAACTATTCAATTAAATAAAAAACAAACAGAATCACTGATAATAAAAAAAATAAGTGTACTCATCAGATACTGTTACATGTTGTTCCCATACATTGGGAATCAATACACTGATTTCTGTAGCTCTCAACACAATATCAACACTGAACACAACATATTGATTTCACTTTGTTTTTCCTTTTTTTTTTTACATATTTATTATTATTTTTATTTTTTGGAGTTGTGGGCAGCACATTGATTCCCTTCTCTCTCCTTCTCTTACACTCACACACACACTTATTGACAGACCCATCTGTCAAAGTGAGCTGGCGGACGACAACAACAACAACAACATCATTTTGGTGTCTGCGCACAGATATTGTGTGGTGTTTATCGGCATAATAAAGCGGGGGTCGGGATGTAATCACGAGTGGTTACAGGGGAACCATGCGGTGACACGCATTCCAACACCAGGTGTTAACTGGTAAAACTCACAGCTGCCCATTTGTGACCGGATCGCCCGAGATGCATGTTTTTGCCAGGTATGACCAGATTCAGCCGTGTGACCTCACCACTTATGTACAATCAAAGCTGGCACAGAGTGAAGTACAGAAGGGCCTGTTTGAGTAACAGATGGGCTTAGCAACAGTTAACAACATTTGGTGAACTGCGTGTGAGGCCACTAAAGTGACAGCGAATAAAAGGGATGGTGGGGGTTGTGGGTAGAAAAAGGAATGGGGGCGCGTCTGCCTGTGGACTACAGTGATGGTGTCATCATCTACAGTGTATTACCATTTAAAGCTGATAAGATCGTAAGATGTAGTCTTGACCATCGCATTTGGAGCAATAATCAAGAATGGTGACGTACATTTCCATATACAGAGCTGCTTTATGCTTCCAAAACTGGTTTTCATTCTCTATGTTTGGTTCTTGTGGTATTATACGAGCAAACATGTGATTTTTAATTTATTCATTACAGTCAGTTACCAGATGATTATGGATTAAGGTGAGTAAAAATCAGAAATCATACATACATGTGCCTATGTCTTTCTAATAAACACGCATCTAAAGAGCATATCCAGTGCTAAAATCCCAGAATAAATCTAGTGTAATATATTGTAAGAGGAGGGATCAGTGCAGTTTACAAACACAATTAATGGAGGTTAAAAATCCATGTATAGATCATAACAAAACGGCAGGATTGTCTATGAAAAAAATACATAGGTGTTGTTAATCGCTCCCGATCACTTTTTGAGGACTATTTGAGTATTTTCCTCATCTTCGCTACTATTTTCCAAGATTGGATCGTGTTTACAAAAAGCGGCCACCTTATTGGTCTAGCGCGGTCACGTGACGGCTTTACCACTTGTGGACAAAAATCACACTACGCCCAGAGCGAACTACTGTCCAATTAAAACACTGAGCATAAAAACTGCGGGGTTTCTCCCTCTGCATGTGTTTTCTGTGCGTTTGCCCCTGTGGGCCACCGTAGTTCCTTCATTTAACACCACTGCAATTGCAGAAGTTGGTCCTCTACTCATCCAGGTCATGAATTCGCCATATACATGCAGAGATATGCGTATCCAACCTGGGTGAACATATGTAAAATATTTAAACCAGCCACTGGCTTTAATGGTTTGAGTGATTGGTGTGGAAATACAATGGGAAAGTAAAGATACGCTAAAACAGCCAAGGATTTATTTTAGAGAAAATGCAAACCACATGCATGAGTCTGTAACCTGAACTAAATCCAAACAAGCTGTGGCTAGCTGTGGCCAATATATCCTGTAAGTTACAGCACATGTCGTGCAGCATCAGTGTTCATACAGCGAGCTAGAACTAATCTACTCAACTATTATGAGCTCATACCAGACTGTATATGGAAAAAATATAATCAGAGACTACTACAAGGCCATGTAGATAAATAAATGGGTAAATGGCAACCGGGAAAAACAACCTTGCTGCAAGTAGTGAACTGCAAATGAGTAATGAACTGCTCTGAGCTGCTGCACTTAACTGTGCATTCACGTGGCCCTTTTAGACATTCCTGTTTGCTGGGTTCAGAATTTCCTCTTCCTACTCTAATGTTTTCGTGTGGGGAAAAAAGGACCTTCTATAAAAGTTGTGTTGTATAAAAATGGATTTTGTCTCAGTGTTGCAACATCACTACTAAGAAATACTATTTCTTGATAATACGGGTCATCAAATCAACATTGCAACTTGAAACCACGTTAGAAATGAAGTGTCAAAAAGTCGATATGCATTATAATTCCTTCCTTAATTTTTGTGTGACAACTTGTCAATCATACAAATTTTTCCCAGTCAAGGACACATTTTTGCGATAACTGCACAGTAATTGAAGTTTGGCCATCTGCTGTACGATCTCAATATAGCCGCTGAAGGACTGGGACACAGCTTGAGCTATAGACCATGCACCAGGACCAGCACCATTATGTCCCAAAGCCTTATTTATTATCCAGCGTGTCCTCCTCTCTGACTTTGCCCAGTGGAAGACGGTCCTCTCTAACATCGGTGACCTCATGTTTGCCTTGTTAAAAAAAAAAAAGTCCGAGCACCACCACTGGCAGTGACACAATGTTGAGGGGCCACTGCCCACACTGCTACAGGCAAGATATTAGCAAATGAGATGTGACAGCTGAAAGAGAAAACAGGCCCAGCTTGTGGGTCTAAAATGAGAACAGAAGCTCCTTTATGTTCTGTTCTTTAGTATTTTTACAGTAGCACGATGGAAAGAGTGCTACGTTTTGAAGGTGACGACAATTTTATTACACAAGAATGAATAATGTTTCATATTTTTTATTCATTTATCGACGTGTAATTTATGGAAAGACACAATACTGAATATCTTCATGACACAATGTCATGCGTTCATTGTTCAGAGTTTGACGGACCTTCAGTGGCCTTCCTTTAATGTGAGAAATAACCAGGTTTCACATTCAGCTCAAGGCTCATCTGTTAACCAGCGATCTGAGCTGACCCGGTGATGTAAAGGGGGAGGGTGTGTGTGTCTCTTCCTCAAAATTGTTGTTTCATCAATAAATAATGGTTGACAGAACTCATGGCTATGCAGTGCCTGTGATCTATGATCAAACAGAAAAGCACTGTCCTGCTCTCAGACTGCAGACACAGCCATGCGAAAAAAAACAAAAACAGAGATGGCCCGTGAACACACACACACACACACACACACACACACACACACACACACACACAAACACTGGTTTCCATGACTTCAGAAGGAAATTGCATTGTCCTTACTTAGTACGTGCCAAATCCTAACCCTAACCCTAACCTCAGCCTAACTTTAAAAACAAGGTCTTCACTTTAAACAATTAGTAACTTACATTATGGGGACTTTATGGTGATTTTTGTCCCCACAACATAAGGAATACCAGGTACACACGGATTGTATGGGTATTCTTGTGTGGACACTGCTTACCACTGAGTTTAACCGTAACCATAACGGTAGTTTGTGGTTTTACCGCATTAGGTCTGAGCATTGGTCCCCATCCAAACACTTATCAAAGCCCTTAAAAGTGAAATTAGGTGATGTTTTTTGGCCCCCACTATACGTAGTACTGTAGCTTTCCCGGTGTCTTTGCCACACTGCTCGGAGCTTTTCCACTGATTCAAGGTACTCACACAGCCTCTTCTTTCTAGTGGATGAATTTCAGGTCTCCGGCCAGTTTTTCCCCTGCACTCAGAAGCCAAGTGAGCACTTGAACCTTTTCTTGTCGGGAGAGATATCCTGGCTTTGCTCAGCACCCTCGGCTCAGTCAGGGGAACAGATCTGGCGTCTCGGCATCTGAAATGTTTTTCACCTTCTGTTCTGATGTGGGCAGTTTTGCTCGTCATCCGTCTACTGCCTCTTTTCATCTCCTCGTTCTCTTTCTCCTCGTTCGAAGGAAAGGAGATTTTTTTTTTCCTTTTTTTCGGGCAGGTGGTCTTCCATGTTTTCACCTCTAGGCCTTTGGTATTTCAGCATTTCTGTAAACGTGGTGAGTAGCAGATTGTGCATCCATCTGATTTTCTTTTTAGGAAAAAAAGAATATTGTGTGTATGAGCATGCAAATGAGTTTTACTTTATGTCTTTGAAAGCACTGTTAAAAGCTTTATGTTTTGTATTCCTCTTCTTTATACTCAGTGAGCTATGACCCCAGAGTGGCATTTCTTTCCACATCCCTGTTTTTGAGGGTACTCTGGTTCTCCCTGATCTTAACTAGGCACTGAGGTCGTTTTCAGACCCAGTAACCTGCTAGACTCGGTACAACTGGGGACTCACACTTTGGCACTTTAGTTAAAACGAACCAAACCTTCTCAATAGCGTATTCCCCTCCTCGCCTGAGGTGGCGCTGCATCCACTTCCTGCATTTGGTTCACTTGAAGCGAACCGAGACCTATGTTTTGAGGCGGACCAGAGTTTGGTTGCGCAATCGAACCGGACCGGACTTTCCAAGAAAACGAACTAGGATTTGATTTAGAAGGGCTGGTGTGAATGCACCCCAAGTGTGCTTTACTATTATCTTGGGTATTTGTTTTTAATTTTGATATTTTGTTAAGTCGACAACTACGACTCAAATCAATGCCTATCAGTAGCATAAAGAAGCTGAAAGAGGGGGTTCTCATCGAGAGCCAGGGTCTCATTCACCATTTAGTCATACTGTATAGGCTTGCTTGGCTCAACCATCTGTGTTAATTGAGTGACTATGATATTATATAATGAGTTATTTTGCAGTATCAACAGGGCCCTTTGAGAGTAGAGTGCTCCGTTCCTGCTGTACAAAATGTCCCGGTTTGCCTCTGCATGCAGCACAGTGTTGCAGGTCTGCGATGCATTGTGACATCATTATCATTATGGGATGCTATTTGACCAGGTGAGCTGACGCCTTTAACACCACGACTGTGTGCCAGCTGTCCACACAGACGGAAATGAATTCAATCATCTACAAATGCTTCACTCAAAAGATAGGGAGATGGTCTTACACGAATATAAGTAAGGCGTGAGGTCACAAAGCATTTAGCTAGGGCAATGGGAAAGATCGTAGTATTGGGTTTTGGGAACTGCTGCGTTGTAATATCACCCCTGTGATAAATCCATGTGCAACAGAATTCACCCGGTTGTCTCAAGTGTCAGATTTAGACAATTTGTAGACACATCCATCCGTCATAAACTCCTGTGGAATCTGTGCTTCTGTAAAACATCATTTCTTACAGATGAGCCCCACAGACGAGAGTCCCGACGAAAGGGCTTCATCACTTTTGTTTTCGAGACATTTACGGTTGTTTCTCCCAGGAGAGCGGTTCGGAAATGCCTCATAATGACTCAATATGTGTACAAATCATCAAAGTGGTTTAATCCGTTCTCTAATTGGCACCATTGGGTGCAGTAATTGCTCGTGGTTGGAGATTCTAGGTAACAATCCTGTTTGCGACAGATCCGCATCCTGCACCCCTTCTCCTTCATGAAGAATTTCTGAGCCGCCTGGGCTCTGCTGCTAACTGCCTCGGATGAAAGTGAGTCCTGGTTCACAACAATCACTCTCCTGCTCGCCTTGTTTGCACTTTGCTCACTGCTTCCTGTTGATGACACCGACTTATTTCATCCTGTTTACACCTCTCTGCCTCTCGGCTCCTCTTCCAGCTCGTCTGGACCTGAAATCTAACATCGCAGTCGGGGCACATGCACCTCCTCTGTCGAAGGTGATTCACTTTTAATACAACCACTAATAAAGAGAGAAGGTTAAAGGTTGTGTTTTTCTTGTAATTTAGGATGCTAGATTTTATAGCAAATCTTATAAATAAGCATTTTGAAACACACAGATTGGTGTTTCAGCCACTCACATGAATTCTGATTGAATTTCCATCAGCACCTCTGTACCAAAAAAACAAAACAGGGTTGTCCTTCACATTTTTTCCTTTTAACATTTGTGACCTTTTGGATTTTTCTCTGTTTTGCAAACGAAAAACATTCATTCACAGCTTCTGCTGGGTCTCTCCTGTCAATGTAATCTACTGTTTGTTTGTTGTTTTACAGAATCACACAGTGGGTCAAATAAAATGTATTTCTCTTTTGACCTTGAACTCTTGTGTTTGTAAAAGAAGCCACAAGCTCACATCTAATTATTTACTTATGTTGCATGTCGATAGATTGAATGTACCGCTGAAATATGCCTTCATTGCGTATGATAATTTGCTAGACTGATCTAAGATTTTATTGTACCGACAATAAAACAATCAAACACAAAGGATTTATATATTTTTAACCCTTTAAACCCGTTTCTAGAAGCGATCTTTGCATTACCGTGGTTACGTGAAAAAGTCCAACGGTTTCCGAAAGCTGACTAGTTGCACTTCAAAGTCAACATGTGGTTATTACGGTAAATTTCACTCGTGCTGTTCAGAAAGACGGAGAATCAGCATCTTTGTCGTTAGATAGGAGAGAGTGGGAGGGACACCTGCACATAGTTTCCATTTTTTGGACCTGTTTTTGCACATTGAGAGACAGAGACTCAAAAAAAATGGTATTGTAAAAATGTTTTTCTCCATATTAAATTGTTAAAACAGTATTTTCACATGCATTTATAAATTACTACCAGATATTGGAAGTTATTCTGGTATTGTACTGGTCCATTTATGGTTAAATTAAGCAAAAAAAAAAAGTCCAGATGGACATTTTGGATTGGGTTAGGTGGTAAAGGGTTAAAGTTCCATATCACTGTGCATTATTTATTATTAAACTGTTATTCAGATGGAGGGAAACAAAAAAAACTGCCAAACAAATTGGCAAGAAAGAGAGAAAGGAATAGAAAATTAAAATCACAAACAAATGGTCAACCTCCAATTTAGTAAATTCATTTTATGAAGCGTTAAGAGTGAAATATTCAACATTTCCTGTGGTTGATAGGAATAACTTGAGCACCTATGGTTCATTCTCTCTCTTTGTTTGTGCGCTGTGTGTTGGGGAGCTTGCCTCCAGTGTAAACAGCGCAACAATGGCATAACCTTTCTCTGACCTTACCGAGAAACTCACTGCTTGCAGTTGACAAAAGTGAATTCATTCCGTGCTGAAAGTGAAACAACAACACTGAAGCGGGGAAAAAGCTGAACCCCACCTGCTTTTTTTATCGATACGCTGATTACACCTGTGTTTTAGATCGAAACAGAGAAGGGAAGCTATTCTCACTGAGCTGAAGGCAGATGCTCACTGATAAACTTATCGAAGGGGATTGTGCTCTGTGAGCACTTTGAGGGCAAGGAACTTATTGAACCTGCTGCCTGTTGCACGTACAGTACTGCGTGATGCAAAGGTATCATCATACAATCATACATACAGCATACAACTTACTGTAGTTAGCTATTTTAGAAACTTTTCAGTAACTGTCCATAATGAGCCACATATATGTGAAATTAATCATTTGGGAGAAAATAATTACACTTTTTTTTTATAAGTGTACTATCAGTTGATTGTATTTTTCATTATCTCAAAAGGAGACCTAAATATTTATATTTATATATATCCATTCTGGACTGCCATGTATTTACAATAGCCCACAATGGACAAAGTAAACACAGTAAGTTTTGAGTTTGATGCTAACTAAAGGCGAGCATCAAACGATAAATGTTGCTAAATTTTGAAGGTCGTACATTCAACTGAAGTCAATCTGAATACTTTCTCCTTTAACCCTTTAACAGCACACTAAATAAAGTAAATAACTGCCAGATATTGAAAGTTATTCCCGGAAAAATTAGCAAAAGCACTTAGTTACCGGACATTTTCTGGCCCTTTACTGGTTAAATTAGGTGTCAAAGGGTTAAAGCTTGACACTTATATGAAACTTCGCTGTATCACCTCAGTTTATAGCTACCATTCTATTACAATTATTATTTTAATCATCAAATTAACTCTGTTTTGCTATCTAAACAGTAGTTTAATTCTATTTGACTAACTAGTCAAATCAACATGAATATTGTTGTGTCTCCTGTATTCATTTTTTTAGCCTACATTTAAACCATATTGCAATTCGATTTTTATCAGTACCTCAATGTTTTTCTATGCAACGGGACATACATATACTTTATCATTTTCACCAATCCAATAAAAAAGGACGACACCATTTTTCCCAAGTCTTAATAGGCTCAAGTCCTGGTGAAATCATGACTACACAAAATATAAATGTCAGGGTGGATGAAAAGGGAGGACAGACCTAATCCTGAATTAAAATGATATTCTGCACTTGCAGCTCATGCATTCACAGTGTCGATGCATGAGTATTTGGAGGTTTTTTCCCCCCCTCAGAATGACTCATTAGCCTACTAGCTTCAGCCTTAGGATGTAATGGACTCCGTGACACAAACTTCTCATGTGTGACCTCCACTTGGTCTTTTTATCCCCACACAGAACTAGATGTGGACTGTATATACATTTGATTTATCAGAAATATATTTATATTTGATACCGAGCTGATGTGTTGTGTGTGTATCTCTCCTCTCTCCCTCTGCGGAGCATAATTTAAAAACCAGAGCATGGGCCGATCAATGCAAAATCCCCATGGGGCTGCACGAGGAGTCTGAGCTTGGACATGGATCTTGGGATGGAGCGGGCGCATGACATGTATAGGTGCCACAGCTACACAGGCAGCCTTAATGAGCAGCTGGTTTGTCAGCTAAAACAGATCACCCACAAGGATAATGGCTGCAATTCATATAACCTGTGTATGAAGCTTACATGTTGTGCATCATTAATGTTTTTTTTTGTTGTTGTTGTTGTTGTTGTTGTTGTGCTCACCACTGGCTACACCTTAATGAATGACATTTGTACAGAACTCATTTGCAGCAGCAAATTAATTTGACTGGTTGGCGGTCCATCCAACACTTCTCCTCTGAGGAACACGTCGTGCGGTCTCCACCAATAATAACGCTATTTGCAATTATAGTACAATATTCATGAGTAGTTACTACACTTTTATTATTGTGTTTTATGGTTGTGTGTGAGTGTTAACATATTTCCTTTACACAAACATATGCATACACACACTGGTTCATGTAGCTATGGCTAGGAACTCTCACCGACTTCCATTTATTTAGACCGCCTATCAAAGCATTACCCCTGATCTGAGCCTAACCTTAACATTGACCACAATTCAACTTAACCACTTCCTCAGAAAATTAGATTCTGTCTCATTAGGACCAGGTTTTGGTGTCCATGGCGACTGGTCCTGACAAGGTCAGTGCTTATGCCAGAAAGGTTCCTAATGATGTCCACTTTGGGGGTTCGGTATCGGCAGCGCTTTTTTTGTCTAAGTAGCGTTGCACATGAGCAGAGTTGCACCTTACTGCGACTTTGAGATCCAATAAAAGGTGACAGAAATGGGGCAGGAATAATGTTGATTAAGTTTGCTTCAAGAGTTGGCTTTTGATGTCGGTTTGTGTCCTGCGATGCTCCAGTTAACGAAAACTACAGTGACTAAAACCCTCTGTTCTCTGCGCGGGGCTCCAGGGGGTATGACTGTCAGCGGCTGGTCGGAAGTTAGCTCGGTGGAAACGAGAGCAAAGTGCCTCGTAGTTAAAACTGGTTTAACGGTATTATGTTAAATGTATTATCTGTATGCTGCTGTATTTTTCATGATCATTCTTTTGTGTTTATCCTCAAAGAATATCGTTGCATGGCAGTATTGTGTCAGTGTGCCACGAAAACAACTGTATATGTGTGAGCTAAGGAGAAGTGTTTACTGACTAGGGGACTACCTTAAAAGAGACACTAAAGGGAACTGTCTCACAGTGATTAAGAAGTTCAGCTAGACTCAAATTATATATACAGCTGCCGAATATTCATTTGTTCCTCAGTTTGTGCAGTACAGCTATATTAAAAAAAGAATAGCAAAGGCAGCAATACTCAAAACACTTCTTCCAGGTCATGGACAAAAGTAATGTAACATTGATTTTAGGCAATTTACACATACGCAGTGAAGGCTTCAACTGAAAGGATACTTATTCATTTTGATTAGGACTTTGTCACAGGTTGCAGAGCTGCCATGTGGACAAAGTGGCAGCCGGTAGTGAATCTGAATAAGAATCTGTACTCGGCCAGCACCCCCTCTCTAAAGGGGGAACTAATTATAAGACTGATATTATGTGCTATTGAAGAAGTGATAGAGGCCATTAACTCCTCTGAAAAATGTGAACTAATGTAAATCAAGGCTCCTTTTCACAAAATAAAAAAAGGCCCATGGGATGTCTAGCGAGTGTGTGGTCAGATTTGAGAAAAACGTAACTTTTTTTTTTCTTTTCTGTGGTTAGCTGGAGGCAACTGGACTTGCTTGAGTTAAGTTGAAGGCCTCACAGTTCACAGAACTGAAGAAACCACTTGGATGAGAGGTGAGACGTCTTCAACTTAACTGGAGCGAGTCCAGTCGCCTACAGCGAACCGCAGAGGACGACTGTGACCTGGATGAGTGAGAATCTCCACAGATGTGAGAGGAGCTTCGAGTGCCAGCGCCAGCCAATGAAATCACGTGATTTAAATGCAGTACAAGTGAATGCTAATCCATGTTATGTGTTTGGGCTCAGCACTGTCCAAACAGCTTCTTGAACAAAAGCAGCGGTATACTTCCTGTTGCCAGCTAATTTGTCGAGCACCGTGCTCGATCACGTCTCGGTCGCTTTTAAGGATGAACAGAATTACCAAATGAACAACTCCTGCAACAGAGTTGGACTCGACAGACACTGCTTGGTAAACTTCCAAAAGCCTCAGGAACGCCCACCATCGAGCATTAAAGCAGTTCTTTTAAAGGACGACTGGGGGAAAACTCTGACAAGGATCATTAAACCTATTTGTGTGTGCGAGGCTTAGCATTGCATGGTCACACCTCCATATCCAATCTAACAAATGCAGGTCTAATGTTAATTCATCATGCACAGATGCCCCAAAAGGGTAGCAGACATGTTGGAGAGTAGGGTTCTTTTTTCTTTTTCTGCTCCTTGATGCACCTCGGAACAGTTAAGTGAAGTGCTCCCATTTACCTTGTGCACCTGAGAGCTCGTGTTAAGACGGTAAGTGACAAATGCAGATGCAGAGACTTCATTAGCTGTAGTGGCGCTTTGATACACCGACTCACATGTCCCCGTGGCTGCCTTTACACCGCTGCCCAACTGATTGGATCACTGAACACAAATACTCCATCAAAGCAAACGACTCGCCCCCAACTTCAAACATGTTCGAGTAGTTCATTACAGTAATTAATCTCCTTTACTAGTGCTGAACACATCACTGATTGTGACTGGGTTGTTTTGCTCAGTTCGTTTTAAATCGAGCTGAGAAAAGACAAATGATCCTCAGACACATAATCATAATTGTATAACAGAAATCTGTTCTTCAGTTCTTACACAGGTACCTTGCATTTCTCATTTACACCAAATCTCAATCTTTAGAAAAATAGAACAAACAAATGTGATTTTGACTGGTTTATTCAATCAACCTAAAAATGAAATCCCATGTCTACAGCAGCCGCAAACCGTTGGCACACACGTCTCCCTGTGCTATGACCCATTTTGATTCAGTAAATAATTGACAAATAAGTCAATGAAGAGTTGTTCGCAATCCAAAAAAGCCCCCAGATTAAACTGAGCACATTTGTATGCACCAGGACAAGCCATGCTGTAGTACCCATACCTCTGACACCAATTGGATTCGGGTTTAGCAGCCCCTTCTAATAATATAGCCTTGCAGCCTCATGACACTTGAATGCCTGTTCTCGCTTGTGCCATCAGTTGCCTATTCACTGACAATCTATTACTTGCATCCATTCAAAAGCTGCAATGCTCGCATTTAGCCACCAATCTTCAGTAAGCACTCGCCAGGGATTGTCCCCAGATGCCAAGAGACAGCGTTCGCACCAACGTATGCCCTCCAATCAATGTTGCCTGTGTTTACTATTGTTACAAAGCCACCGCTGTGTTCGAGAAGTGACTCACTGGCAATGATTGTTCCATTGTAAGGCTTCGGAGACAACGTCCCAGTGTCCAAAATCCAAAGTCTATTATGTGTTTTCCTGACTTGTTTACTGTTATTTTAATTTTATGATGTTGCTTTGATTTGTCTCTCTGGCACACTCCTCCCTCGAACACCAGCAACATCAATTATGAATACATCTGAATGAACTCTATATCGGGGCGCTCTCCTTTAATTGCTACTTTTCTATATTTCAGTGGGCGACATGGAAGATACACTTCAGTGCAGCCGCAAGGCCGGCGATACATTTTTCTATTAACTACCTCTGCACACGAGTGTGACAGATACATACTCTCCATTGTTACAGTGTCACTGATCAAAGTGCCAGACATAGCATAGCGTAGATCTGATTATGATCTCAGATGCGCCACGTCCAGTAACCTGCCACGGTTTGCTTTACAGCACGCTAATTTGATATTTTGACTGTAAGATATGAGCGGATTCTTCAGTGTGAATTTTGAATAGACTACATTTTTTGTTGCTTGTTTGTTTGTTTTCTTATATCCTTGCTACAATGCAATTAACACTAATCTTCCATGACCCAATGCAGCACTTTCATTTCTTTCTCATGCTAATTTGGTAGCTCGATACAGTCTTAAGATCTGCAGCGTGCCCCCCTGGAATGTGCCGCTAACACACACATAATGCACATGTACAACACACACACTCACACACACAGCTATGCTTGTGATGGATCTGGTTATCTCCACTGGAGCGCTGCATGATTCGCATATGTCTGCACAAACCTGAATTGACCCCTGTTGGATCAAGATTCCATTTCTTTCTTCTTTCTGAACCTGACACAGGTTTGAGAGTTTAAGTAATATGTATGTTAGCGTTGCCGTTTCAAGCCTCGGACCAAGTGTGACTGGTGGGCACGTAAAAAAAAGAAAAGAACGAAGATATTTCTCAACTCAGAGACACAGAAACGGATGTTGGGAAGCACATTTTTTTAAAAATACTACCCCTATTCTAGTAATACAAAGCTAAATGCTAATCGGTGAAGTATTTCTTTAAGGCACATCCAACAACTTGGTCAATCCCATCAAGTTGGAGGCCAGCGGGTGAAATTGTCAAGCTTTTCTACACAAATGCACCACCACACACCAACTGTGTCTCCGGCCTAAGACAAAAACACTGATATGAGACAGCCAAACAGCCAAAGTCGGTTAATTGATGGATTGAGTTACTTCAGGAGACTTTTGAAAGCCTTGTGTCATTTACGGCAAACAAATCTGAATGTGTCATTGAGCCGTCTGAGTGATGTGATCTCCAGGAGGAGTGACAAGGTGATAAATTGTCTCCTTTACGGATGGAAGCCGTGTCAACCATGAGTAATACGAAGCCATTAAATTTGACATATTGTACATTTCAGTGAAAACAACAACAGTAAAAATAACTTAAACTGCGCTGCGCTTCCAGCTGTTTTCAAACAGGGCCTCCCGCGGTCTCCTGTGTGATAAAGGGAATGATTAGCAGGAGGTATAATCACACTCAAGTCTGAGTGACACTTGATGGAAGAAATATTTAGCAGAGGATGCATATGCTCATCATCAACATAAACCAAAGCCTCAGATATGCCGATCAATTTAATTCACTGATAATTGCAATCCATCACTGCGAGTCTCCGGACTCAATGAGTGGGATTAAGCTGTGATGCCGTCTGTAGTGCGCTGTAGGCGTGTCATTATGATAAATTGCTCAATCAGCCGGACCTGAGAAGACTATACCTTATGAGTCACACATAGATCAGAAAAAGTAGAGTGAGATTTGGCCTCAGCTTTATCTTCTGCCACAGTTTGATGAATACACAGCCTCGGGGGGGGAAGCAATATGGAAGAGATGGAGTGCGGGTGAACATGTTTGCGCCGAGCAGCAGGTTTGAAGAAAGGTAACACTGCTGTGAAGGAGTGAATTCATTCAGTGATTTATACTAACAATCACTCAGAGGACTTTATACTAGTCCCATTCCCACTCATTCAGAGCTTCTGTGTGTCACAATTTATACATATATATGTATTTTAGAGTCAGGCATCCTATTCACACACTGACAGCATAGCCAAAACAGTGCACAGTGGAGGCTTCAACTGAATCGCTGCTTACTCACTTTGGATGTGGTTCCCAAACTGCCTTTTGAAAATCTGTTGCTACAATACCACCGTCTTCTTCAATACAGATATGCCTCAGCTCTGTATGGTCAAAGGTTATGTTCCCTTCTCGATCTTAAGGTACCTTCCAAAGACTTGCCTCGACTCAACACACCAATCAAATCAATCCAGCGAATGGAAATTAAAAAGGGAAAATGTAACCACGGGGAAGTAGGAGGACTTGATATGACTCGAGACGACAGTTGTGTTCACAAAATACAGCAGAGTATCTCTGGGGATTGTTTGTCCCATAACAGTGGGACACTAACTTGTGATGAGTCACGAACCTGACGGAGCCTGCGTATGACAGTTAAAAGCCGACGACTCTGAATAATTCATGCGCGTTACCCAGAGGTCACGCAGGTCATTTGACCTTGTGGGTGGAATCCGCGGTCAAAACAACGTAGTTGCATCTCGGATTTGTGTAGTATCTGCATAGATGCTGCACTTAGTTAAGGATTTCTGTGTTTCCATCTGAATACACACAACTTAAATAAAAAATTACCTCATTCACGTCAAATGAATTCAAATTAAAACATCCACTTGAACACTTGTGACCTCAAAGCAGCTACCGCACCGCTTCAATTAACTCGTCGACTTTCAACAGACACATAATCGGCACAATTATGAGTCGCGTTTCCTTTCATAGTACGAAAACAATACTAGCCACGATGGACGCCACCAGTAAATGTGTTTCTTCCACTTTCATTTCATAATGATCTGTGAGCATGCAGCCCCTTTGTACCAGACCCAGCACAAAGACAAGGGACGCGTCTTTGTACTGTCTGGTACAAAGGGGCTCTCGCAGCAGTTATGTCTCTATATGACCCTTGTCAGAATGTACAAGGGAAGCAATATTGGCCAATGTGAATGAGCAGCTGTCCTCATCCTTAGCGTTATTTCCCTGGATTTACATTTCCAGAAGGCACAAGACGCAATTATTTAATCCAAGATTGGTTCATCTACATTCAAGGGAGTAAAATAACTCACAGTTATTGTTGTTTTTTCTGCACATGTCACATTCAACATGCGATATAAAACCACTAAATAATGTATGCAAAAATGACGCGTGCACTAAAGGTTGCACATGGGATTCTTGTACGTGTGTGCATAAAGAAATGGTTTCATTTTTCACAGCGTTTACACCGGACCACCTTGATGTGAAAGCATTTAGGCTTCACTATTAAAGCCGCTTAGAACTGTGCCTCTTAATGGTGCTCCGTTAGATGAAAATGGGCCGATAAAGCTGCTACTTGAAACGCAGCATTTTTATTTATTTTTTTTAAATATAAATTGGAACGGAATGAGTGAGACCATCAAGGTTCCTCATAAGAGGAAAAGTGTTTGGAAAAGGCTCGTGAATGGACAGATGACTCGCTGACTCAAAGACAGCGTTTCTTTTTGGTACAAAACAGAACATTATGTTCGCTCACTTGCGAAAGGCCCTTCGAACATCAACAGCGGCACAAGACAACTCCACAAAGTTATGACCAATTCTGAGGCAAATCATGATCCTGTTCACAAGAGTGGGGCGAAATCTGAGATTTATATTACAATTCTTTTTTTAAAGACACTGAAAGTGTACGACTGCCACTTCAACGTATGGATTTTTCTTCTTTCCCTGTGTGATTCATATTCTGCTGTGATCGCAGTCCAAACTGAATCACGCGTCCTCCTCTGCTGAAACGCAAGACCCAAATACCTGAACCATTACAGCCATGCTATGAAATGAAATGTGTGTCAACATGGTGCTTTGGCTTCTGAGATTGCCTGGCAGTTCTCTTCTAGCATGTTAACAAACTCACATGTGAAGCTGTACACGAGGGGATTTCAAGCCACAGCTGGACACTAGAATGATTAAGGTGTTTACAGCAAATGTGAGGTTCTTCTTCAGATCCCTCACTAATGACAGACGGGACCGGACACCGTTCTATCCATTAGTGATGGACACTTCACTTCCATCCATTTCCATTGCAGACATCGTTGCAGGTTTGTACGAGCCCATAGTAAAAAAACATTTAAGAAAAAAGGAGGATAAGAATACATTAATGCTCCTGCATGAGACCTATTGTACTCTTTAATATCTGATGAACATCTCTTTTCTCACGTTAGATTTATTTTCTCTTTTCACACATTTATTCTCAGACAGCTTTGTCTGCTGGTGCAAATTAATTTCAGCCATCTGCCTGAACTCAGAATCTACAAGGTCATTCTCTCTTTCTCTCTCTCTCTCTCTCTTGGAAAATCAAATGCAAAGCCTATACATATTGAAAATACGGTCAGACTGACAGTCCAATTAATCCCAGTAAATAAAAAGGCAAACTGAGCCAACATCAAGGTGTACTCTACATTTCACCTGGGCATATAATTCAGGGAACACGTACACTCAAATCTTGAGAGTGGCAGACTGTCTCAACACTTGCAAGTATTCGGCAGCCGCTCAATAGACTATCTAGGCTCTAGGTGGTATTTCCTGCTCGACCTTCTGCCTGTCGCACCTCCGGTGTCTTCAGCTAGTGCATGCTTTTTACTGATGTTTGTGCACCTTCCGCGCCTTTCCACGGGTCAGTAGTGATCGCATCGGTGTCCGAGTGGCAGCGACGGTTCCAACACTTTGCAGCTATGCAGCAGCCGCTCAGTCAACAGATGTGTGATAAACCGTGGTGCTGGGCAGTTCTCCCAGGTGTGCGAGTAGCACAGAATGTGTATGAATGTAAAACAGGGCACCACTCACACTGAAAAAGAACATGCACACTCAGCAAAACAATTCTCCAGATGAACGCGGGTGGAGGATATTTGTCTTTGCACTATTTGTTGGTACCAACAATTGAATATATTCAAAATCAGAAGTGTATTAGTGTTTAAAGTGGCCGATAACATAAATTACGATGTTTCGCACCTAGTGTACAGTATGACAATGGAATCAGTCAAGTAAAGCCTCTATCACACTAAAATGAGTGGGTCTACCAGGTATTGTTCAATCCAGGTGAACCCATTAAAAAAAAAAGAATATTAACACAACTCCCTGTTTTGTATCTTTGACTTCTCTCTCCCCTTCAATCGAGTCTTTATTGTCCATTCTCAGGTTCGACATTTTGTTTTCCCTCGGCCACAGATCTGATTGATTTAATAAATGATGCAGGGATTTGCGTCTCTGCTAAAAAATGAAGCAGACGAAGAAGAAATTAGCGCGTTCACTTGGGTCTTGTGTTCCTGTAAAACGCCTATCAAAGCCGATGCCAATAAAAAATGCATCGCAGAGTCATTTGACCGGGGCATGAATACAAACGAAACACATTCCCAGTGGTCAGAAAACAGTTTAAACTCGTTTAAATGTGTTGTTTGTTTGCTTATGACCAGTGGGAATGGAGTATAAAACCCTGAATTCCACTGATGCTTGAGGAGACCTTTTGCAGAAAATACTAATGGTGTGTGAATTCTACCATCAGCTCAGTGTTGTGATCACTTCTTGACAAAACGACCATCAGCCACATTTTCAGGCAAACAACACATTTTGGACTTTTGTGTCTGACGCTCTCATTACATGTTTGCAAAGATAGTTTCCTCGTTGCACCTGCTCTGTAATCCAACCTTAAACTTCCATCCCTGTGATTCACTTTCATACGGCACGTTTCAGCCCGTGTGCCACACACCGGCTCTGGGCTGTAGTTGGCACATGGCATTGTACAAAGCTGAGTGCACATGCAGTGTGGAGTATGCTTGCACGGCAGGAGGTCCACCTTGGTAACACATGAGTCAAAATATACAAATACCTAATATTTCATACCATGCTGCGCCACCACTTCCCTATTTTTGAATATGTCGGTCTGTCTTCATTTTCTGTTTCATGCCATTCCTCTTTGAGCTACAGCCAAGTCCACAGCACATCGGTTTATTGGTTTATGTTCATTTAAGCAAAGGAAATACTGTTAGCCTCGCAGGCACGACCACCTGCCAAATGATTTGTGATTATGCCATCTGTTGTGGGTTTGATCAGGGCCTCACATTAAAAGAATTGAACATGTGTGATGTGCATTTGTTGTCAATTATTAATAATGTCAAGACAGACGCAATAATAAACCTAAATAGAGGAAGCCTGGTGCAATTAAACTCAGCTAAAAAGCAAAATGAGCAGAATTACTCATTACTTTACAGAGTAAGGCTTGAATTTTGTTTCCCAGCTAAGTGTACATGCAATACCTCTAGTGGGTCCCCCACTAAAAATAAAGTGATGATATGGCATGGCATACATATTGTAGGTTTATGCATGAGGGCTAAAGTGTTGTTTGTCTGTAAATGTATGTCGCATTATGTTTAATGCTGTTTAATGTGCTAAGGAAAAAATCTGTACTGAAATCAAATTGCACCAGCTTGGCTGTGTGGTCCTTAAAGAATCAATCAATCAATCAATGTAACAAATACAGTTGAATTGTATTATTATAAAATACAGTCTTTGAAAATGGCATAAAATGTGCAGGGGAGTTTAACGACATCTCGCTGCACAAATAGGATGATAATCACCGAGAAGCAGACAATTCATTATACAGTTCCGGCACTACTCGGCTCTGCGCTACTCGGTTTGGTATCGGGCTTTTCCGTCTCGGCGCGGCTGCTCGTTTTATATGCGACGCACATACTAGTGTGTATGTATGTGTGTTCAGTGTACAGAGTCATTAGAATCGGTTCATTAACAACATCAGCTCAGCACTTCCTGCATGACCAAAGCGCAGACTCCGTCTGGCACAGTCACTGAACTAAAATTCGGCTCACGGTCGCTGGATTTCGGCAGCGCTGCCGCTAAATACGCCAGACTGCTGACGTCACGTTTTAGCATCGACTCAGCTCAGCTTGGAACCTCACCAGAGCAGGTATCAAAAGGAGCGCCAGGTACCATTTGCTATTGCTAATGGGAAAAAAAAATGATTTGAGTCAAGCTGAGCCGTGCTAGAACTGTATAATGGAAAAAAACAAAAAAAAAAACATCATCATTTCACCAATGTCTTCTTGTTCACAACTTCCAATCCATCCATCATCTATATTTCTTATTCTCTGAGGCTAGTGGGAGGCAGGGAACCAGACAAATAAAAACATTCACACTCACGGTCAATTTAACCCTTACCCTTTCTCAGTATAGCGTTGTTTAGATCAAAAGTCGCCCTCGTGACATTCCGGCACTGCACAGCGGAAGTTAAACTTTGTAACACAAAGAAAAGCCCTTGAAAAGTTTCAGGGGAAAAAAAACAAACCTGTAGTTTAGTTTAGTTTGACCCCCAGCTGCCCCTGTGCTCCCGCTCTATACATACTGATAGTATTGCTTGACAGAGCCCATTTCCAGGTAAAGAAAGCAGCATACATGTCATTTTAAGAATAACAATGCCCCAGTGCGTAACTCCTGTCACCAAAACACTACTAGCATTGCTAACACTCCTTCCCCCAGAGGATTAAAAGGAAACTTTTTGTCCCTGCCTTAATGGCATTTTCAGCCAAGGAGGCACCTCTGCTGACACAGATAAGAAAAAAGACTGAGAAACACAGAGAGAGTCGCGTGGAGCCGACAGGCTTACTCAGCATTGGGTGAACTCATTTGACAACGGCTTCAATGTAATTGACATGTTCAGTTTTAAAAAGTAAGGCACTACAACTTTAACTAAACGCCCCCAATCTGCACGCCAAACAAAAATCCACACACACACATACACAAGGTTAACGACAGGCTCTGCCGGACCTGTAACCTTACTTGGAATGAAATGTAAATGGATCTAATTATTTTCCTGGCAGACTCCATCACATAAACCCTCTGAGGGGAGGAAATACATTTGTGTCACTTCAGGTGTTCGGGGGCGCACATTTGCATTTTCACATGTCAGGCTCATTTAATATTATTTCAGGACAGCACTCTCCCCGGCGACTTCAACGGGAAGCTGTTTTTACCCAGGAGTCCCCTGTCAGAAAATGTCTTCCCCATCACGCTTCCTGTGAGGATAGTGAAAGTAAAAAGGTGAAAGGGCAACGCTGGCACTGTATACGACGCCGCTGCAAATAAACCTGGTGAAACCACAACCATCTTCTCTCAACATCACCGCATCCTGATTGCTTACACGCTGCACTTCATCATCGACACACTCCCTCAATACTATTGACATACGCACACATTCGCGGGATTAACTGATCAATACTTCTTTCAAACGCGGGCTTGTAAAAATTGATTTTTGCATAACTGTCTGCGAAAAGTGATTTTATCGATGACCCCCGCACTTGGAAAAATATAAATAAATTGTAGCTGTCTTGGAGGTTTTCATTCACTGCAGCCAGAGATTGATGAAGTTGTCCCTTGACATGGGGGGGGAGGAGGGGGGCGCACAGCCTAAAGATTGACAAGTTGACAAGTGTGAGAGGTGGACGCAACTTTTTTCCCCCCCACTACCTGCACGAGAGAGAGAGAGAGACTGCGACACGAATCAACCGAGGCAAAAAAAAACAAAACACTTTTCCTACTTTGGCTCTTAAAAAAAAAATCATGTCACACTGACAAGACAATTAACAGACAGCACACGACAGGAACAGAGTGTGGGACCGTGTCACAGCAGTGCACCGGCGTGTGTTTTTAAGAGGAGCCACAGAGAAGAAGGCAGAAGGATGTAAACACACAGGAAAATACAAAGAGGGAGAGGAAAAAAAAAAAAGTCTTACCTGGAAACACAAGCAGCGCAAACACCCAGGACAGGATGATGAAACATGCCGGATTATACATGCTTCCCAAACACTGCTGATTCTGACGTACAGATTTGTTTTATGGTACGGTCTCTCTTCTCTTTCCTATCTTCCCACAAACTGGGCTTCAAAAAGAGCTGCTCACTTAGATTGTTTTCCCCTTTTCTCTCTCCCTTGTTCCTGAATGTCACTTTGAATAGCTTTTCATCCACACTTGCACGGGTTGTACTGAAGATGCTTTAGATCCAGTGCAAAGAGTAGTTGGTGGCTACACACACACACACACACACACACACGCGCGCGCACACTCACTCACACAGAGAGGGAGAGCGAGAGAGAGTGAGAGAGATACACAGAGAGACACTGGCTCCTCATGCAGCGTTCGATCTCCCTCCCTTCCACGTACTACCGCGCACAGAGGGACCAGCACTCTGCAAGACATGGGGGAGAGATGAGGAGTGGGGGGGGAGGGCAGCCTACGCTGGCATTGGTCGAAGCCTCTGTCGATCACCCATAAACAGTGCTAGCTCTGTTTCCCCTTTTTTGGCAGCTTTGAATCCCATACCATGCCTTCCATCCTCTGTTGTCTGACAGAAATTGAGCAGGATTGGAAGGATTATGAATAACTCACGTTTAATAAAAAGGTTGAGTAAATAGTAAGCCCTCTCAATTTAGACTGAAAGTGATTTGGGTAAGGGGGTGAAAAAAAAAATAATAATCATAACTTGAAGAGATTGTGGGTTGTCCGACATTCCTTGGTGTGCTTTAATAAGGCATTGTGATGCAGCGGTGTGACAGTTTGCACTGCCTAATGCGGCTGAAGCCCAGGGAACAGGTGTGTTTGTGAAGAGCAGAACCACTGCTGGAGTGAGAGAGAGAGAGAGAGAGAGAGTGAGAGAGAGAGAGAGAGAGAGAGCCCCCATAATGAGATGACACATATGAGATAAGATTCTCCCTTAAATACTTGCTGCTGCTATTCTGGGTGAAGTCCACGGTGATTCACGGAACAACAACATCGAAAGCCCCTGCTACTTTTGCTCCGAGTGTAATGAATTATATAATTATGCACTGCCCCGAGGCAGTAATGAGAATTCTAAGTGTTAGCCCTTTACTCAGTGGTCATTAACGCCAGCCAGTCACCAAGATAATATGCTGCCAGTGTGCGTTTCTGCTAAGATATGAGGGAACTTAAGTTTCGTAACGGCGGTAACGCAAACCCATTTTAACGGCGTCAATTTTTTTTTACCGCGGGATTAGCGTTCTTTTTGGCCAAGCAAACGTTGTAGTTACACGTTAGAATGTTAGAAAACACCACACCGGACCTGGCTAGGCCGGAAACAAAACAACAGGCACGCTCCATTCACTTGTTTGAGTAGTAGGCTAACGTTACCTTTTGAGTGGATGGCGAGCGCTGTGCGCCTCTCCGTATCCAAGTAATGATGAATGCAGTGTGACCGACCAAGCCCGCAGACTCCCAAACCGCAGGGGACCTCCGAAGACCACTAGCTCCTTTAGCTCGGATTAGCAACACACTAAACCAGGGTGAAGCAGGGTGACGGAAATGTTTTCTCAATAAAACAAAAAAATATGCACAAAGCTAGCCGATCCACTTTTCTATGTTGATAAGAGCATTAAAATGAGAAAAATAATGGGACAAAAAGAAATCAAGGGACATTTAAAATATATAAAAATGTGCAATTAAGTTGAGTTGACAGTGACATTAATCACGATTAAATATTTTAATTGTTTGACAGCACTAATATTTACATGTATCCAGGTACATTTTTATATAAATCAAAGGTGAAACAAGTCTTTGAAATATTAAACGGATGATACACACTGATAATTGTATGCTAATTGTTTCGTATGACACATTTTGATGTGATTACATTATTGTGCGGGTGATTAAATGACATTTGTTGTGGTGATGTGTGGAACACGTACTGATGCATTTAGAAAAAGAAAAAAACAACAACAAAGTTCCCAGCGCACAAATCGATTTGAATGCAATACAAGAACCATCATACAATCCATAAAAATGCAATAGTACATCCCTTCCTCATTAAAAGCTTATTATCAGACAGTAAAAGAAAAAAGCCACAGAAACACTGCGGTCTATTTCGGGTTTTCAAGCTGTTTACTGAAACTGGTACCGGAACAAAGTGTCTGTGTTAAGGCAGGGAAAATGAAGGCAGTATAATTAGAGGTGAGATTGATTTAGGCATTTTGAAGACTTTAAAGTGAAAAAAAAAGGGTTCTTCACAGATTGCCACTTTGCGATGTTTTCGCTGAGGTGCATTTGAAGATCAACCTAGTCACTTAGCCAAAACAAAAATCTGATTAAAAACACACACACACACAATTTTGTGTTACTAATCTGAACTGAATGAAAGGATTAAAAGCAGCTGTGAATGAAATCCTAAAATTAGAATATTAAGTCGGTCTCTCAGCGTCAGGCCTCGGACGGTAAATGTAGGGGAAATTTTTCCCAGCGTCTCGGGACACTTAAGCTAATAAGGAGCCAGGCCAGTCCCCTCTGCTTGTGAGGTGAGGCTGTTTATCCGTGAGTAAATGCCCTGCCTCACCAAATGCATTCACAAGGTGCTGTAGGTAGGAAGGAGGGCGACAGCCGAGACAGCTCAGGAAAATGAATTCCACTCTCGACCGTTACACTGCACTCAGGAACACTTTCAGATGTGCACACCGTATATAGTGTCGAGTGACATGCAAAAATCTATGAACCATTTTGGGACTTGTTAGGGAACAACCTGGTTGAGGGGACAACACACACAAGAGTGCTTATGTAGAGGCATTGGGGTCTGACTTTTATTTAAATCTATTATATGTATTATACTGTGTCCATTGTTTGCCTTTTATTCATAATTTTTGTCCTGCAAAGTCCTTTGTAACTTTATAGTGGTAGATGTGTACCTCGTAGAATTAACCCCTGAATGAATCATCTACCTTTTTAGGACCAAACTCTCAGCCCATCATGTTAGGATAATTTATTTCTGTCTGTTTTTGTTATTTTTAGATTCATTTTGCAACTTTTTTATTAAGTATATATTGTTCCATACCAACATAAACACATTTATCTGGAAATGATGTGAATTATCTTCAGGAATATCCAGGTCATTTGAGTTTGAGACCCCTAGGATTTAGCATTAGCATTACAGAGACGTACAGTTTCCCTCATTTTTAAAATATAGTGATGCAACGGAAAAGTTGCACCTAAAATAAGATGACGTAAATACACATAACATTATGATGTGCAAATTTTGGTGGATTCTGTTCAATTAGGGCTGAACAATTACTTGAAATTTCTTAAAGCCAAAATGTGTTGTCATGATAGGGCCCTCATGTCCAAACCCCCCCTTTTATTCAATAATCCCCTTCAAAATGACTGCAAAGCCATGGAACAGTAATGATAACATAATGTTCTGGGTTGGTCTGTTGTGTCACGTATAAAGTTTTGAGGCGATCAGTCAATGTATGGCGATGTTATGGGGCACTTCCTGTTTCGTGGCTAAAAGGCAGCTAAATTCAAACGCCGACTCCCCTGTTGGGTCAAGGTGGTGTCCGTGTACATGTTCGGGGTCGGTCTGTTGTGTCACATATTGAAGTTTGGAGGCGATCGGTCAATGTATTCCGAAGTTGTAGGGCACTTCCTGTTTCGTGGCGAATGGTCGAAAGTCGCCAAAACGCAGACGGTGGCCGTGGCCACGCCCTTTTAAAACTAAATCTAGTACAAATTGGCGCAGTTTTCTATAACGTCTTCCCACCAAGTTTCGGGAAATTCGTGGAACTCAATTTTGCCTGTTTTCACCTTAGGGGGCACTATAGAGCCCTGGAGCAACTCACAGGTCCGGGAACTCAGCTCTATGTGAAACAATCATATCACTTTACCTGAGGTGGACATGTTATTATTTAATAGATGGGCATGGATGTGAAAGTTAGAGTAAGCATTACTGTGGGAATAATCGGGTTCCAAACTGAGCAGGTGCAACACTAAACACGTAGCATCATTGGCCGGTAACACACCAGTCAGGTATTACGTTCACATTGCCGCAGTACTGATTACCTTTATGTGGGGGTTCGGATGATTGTGTGAAATCTCCAGTGACGCTCCGCATTAGCAGGTGAATCCATGTCAATTTCAGGAATCGTGTGCTTGTGTACACACACACACAGAAAATAAGTCTACACAAAGGTCCCCCCTGTTTGTTTTAGAGCTGACTTAACAAACAAGACATAAAGACAATGCACGTCCGTAGAGGTTTTCTCACATTAATGAAATCAAAATAACGTTGTACTCCCAGTCATTTTCGGGGGCATCTCCTCGCAGACCCTGGGGCTTTCAGCCCCAAACGATGGGAGTCTGCTCTCTGCACTTTCATCATTATATTAAACCATTGTGACAAAGTCTGGCAAATCTCCCAGAATCAGCAGCAATAAATCCACAACTTTCTGACTTGTCTTTCATATGCAAATGACTTTCTGACAGACTAAATAACTTTGTGTTATTGCCAGAGACAGTTGTCCTAGACTGCTCTTTTTTTCCACCCCCTGTTCCTTTTTATTCAGATCATTGAGATGCATAATGAGAAACAATGGGAATAGTGTTGATGTTTCTATTTCATTTGGGTGTCAGGAAGAAATGTTTCAGGCATAATTTGATTAACATTGCATTTGCATACACAAAGTGAGATATATATGTATATATATATATATATATATGTATATGTATATATAATATATATACATATACATATATACATATACATACAAAGACCTACAATAGACTTATCCCATGAATAATGGTAAATTGTAATGATGTTTGATTGTGCTGTGCTGCGCTGCTGGGGAAGCTGGGGTCAGATTAAAATGCCTGAAATGTCCGGGATGAAGCCAGACAGCATGGCAATTATGCCCACAGGTAACCAGCACTATAATTCTCCCCATGATCGCCCGAGAAAAATGTTGTTGTTCAACTCTGCAATCCCCAAAATATGACACATTTGAGTGGTTTTATATGTGGGGGGGAGGGCTGAATATCAGTGCCTTTACTGCGTGTAATATTTTTCACTTTTATGGGACTGACAAAGAAAGCACCCGATTATGGCTGGCAACGGCGTAGAATGTCATTGACGTTGATCATTAATTGATCGTTGATCAAGCCGCGGTATAGAGTGTGTTATTGTGATTTATGGTAAGCTCCTATATGTGCCCTTTCTCTTCCCTCCCTCTGTGCAGGATCTCCTGAGCTGCCAGGGAAGTTTTATGGCTTTTCGGTGTAATAAACAAATGATTGGTTTTTGGATTGGTTTTGTTTGATGTGGGCATTTTTCTTGTGCTGTCCTCACATCACAAGCGGCCCCCAGTAAATTGTCACCCAGTCATCAAAACTTTGAGAAACCCGGCTTTATATTATACATTTTTCCCTTTATTCTCCTAACAGGTCTGATAAACCCACATCTGCTCGGTAGAAGTCGGTAAATCAAAGAGATGATACACAGCTGCGCTGTAAATATGTGTGCGGGGAGCGGGGAGAATATAATCGAGAGCGGCGTTTAAAAGTTGCCGTTGCTGTTTTCCACGTTTCTTTTTTTTAGCAGTGCCAACTTGCAAAAATGTATCACACAGATAAGCCAGCGTGTTATGTGCACGCAGTAACTGCATATGTATAAAAATTGACATAGATTCCAGTTTGAAACGTGACGCCCCGGGGGCCACTAGGGGGCCACTCCACCGTTAGCAAAAATGAGCATCCATCTCACTTCATTTCTGACTCCAGTGAACATTTTCCTGAGGAGTAAATGTCACTATAGTCTTCACGGTAGTTAATTCTGCAACAGAAGGGCGACGTCTATTTATATGGGACTGTTTTGCTCACTCCACGCACTAACGAGCAGCCAGGGAGAGGAGGGCGAGTGCCAGCTCAACAAAACATGGCTACGACTGGGGACAACAGCGTAAACAGATTTTGGCCACTTAACAAGAGGCTCACCTAATAAAAGTAATGTTTGTTTTAATGTGCGACTTATATTTATTTGTTTACCAGTGCCGCACGACAGCCTTTTGTGACCGAAAAGCTGAAGTTTGCGTCGCTCCTTGGCACCAGTGTCTACAGACAAAAGTTCATTTTTGCCACTTAAGTAAGTCTGGGTGAAGGCATTCAAATCACACATATTATGATTATAATAACACAGTTGAAGCGGCTGATGGAAGCAGCAGTGGATCAATAACGGGTGTGTTCTGTGCAGTTATTTTTCTCAATGGACTCCATCGCGACGAGTCATGGGAGCGTAGCAGAGACTGAAGTAAAACTAGGTCACAGTGTTTGTTTTTTTTGTCCTTTTTTTTTTTTAAAGGAAAAAAAGGTATGCTATAAAAGAGAGGCAGGCTTTACTGCTGACTGTTCCTCTCTGAAAGAACGTGGAGGATAAAACGAAACTGAATGAAACTGATCCTAAACCGTAAGAGTCACTATATCACACGAGTATGACCATTTTGTTACGTTTGAGATGGGACAAACTCCTTTTATGGGGGGAGAAAAGCAAAAGAACACATGAAAAGTGTTGTACTGATGATACATTCTGTAAGAGTCTCAAGCTTAACGAGTTAAAACAATCATCATTCAGCAATCACATTGGAATAGATTATTTTCCTTCTGAAATTCAGGTGAAAGTCCATTTTAGCATAATTATAAAAAACGATTTATGGTCAAATAATATTGACAATATAGTGAAATTCTTGCAGAAGAAAAAAGGATGTGCAAAAACAGGACTAGAACTCACAATGGGACAATGAGGATATGACTGCTGGTTTGGGCGAAACACGGACAGACCTCGAACCCCCTCCTACTTCTCTGAAATCACCGGTGTGGAAATATTTTGTGTTCCCCAGTGAGTTTTGTCGACGACGTGAACGAAAACCACGGCGTTTAAGCTACTGTATATGTCATGAGCGCGTAGCATAGCACAGGACGTCTCCTTATGCGTTATTAGGACATTAGAACGACGAAGACAACTCCGGGCAACCATTCTGTCCTCCTCTGAGCGAAACACCCTCAAAATTCAACTTGTGCCAAAACAAGAACTAGCGCTATGGGCGTGTTTGTAGCGTCAAATATGTGACCTTATTTAGTGGTGGAATAACCCTGGATTCAAGCTTTTAATTAGCGGAATGCCAAGCACGTCACATCTAACTATAAAAGGTGTTGTCTTCCATGTACGATACTGTCAAGGAAAAAGTTATTTATGGTCTGAGCAGTGCAGATCTAGTGACCTTGAAAGCAACACAGAGCTCAATGACTCTCTATGACTTCTCTTCTTTTTACAGTTCTTTTCAAATTGACTAGTTATCGTTACATTTTTGCTGTTAATAAATGACTCAAATTTGACAATACGGCCTTCGTGGGGTACATTGCAAACAAATGGTGGACATTATATCAGTCATGACAAAAATATATGAGTTATCGTGGCTTAAAAATAATGATCCTAGACTAAACCAGACGTCTAAAAATGGCAGACCCATCTGGGATAAAAGGCAGACAAAAAAAAATATCTGTATGTGTATATACATATATATATATATACACACATATATATATATACACATATATATACATACATATATGTATTTATATAGCTATAGAGTCAAGCAAGGTTGTACTCAGTCTGAGTCATCATCAGTATTTGCTTATCAGTCTTTGAATCATCTTCACTTCATCATTTCTAATGAGGAACGCAGTTTAAATAACCTTTAACACGAGTGTTTGTTTGTTTTTTTAATGTATAATTAATATGCAAAATATGGATAAGTGCACTCTTATTATTTTTAGGTTTATGCAATCTGTTCTTAAAGCTTGCCAAAGGGAAAAGTATACTTTATGTTATATCAGCATTTTGTACGTATTTGAGGCAAAAGTTTCTCATTTAAACTGCAAAAATAATTTGTGATTAGAATGTTTCAATTCACTTTAATGTCATGTTTGTTAATACAGAAGTTTAGTGAGGAAAGCTGTTAATGTTCCCAAACTTCCCACCCCCAACCCGGTCAGGGATCCCTGCTCACCTTTACCAGGCTTCAGTTCCACCCTCCCGGCGGAAGCGTCACCGTCACCGTCGCCCCGGCACACGCAGCGGGTGGCTGGTGAAGCTGAAGGTCTACCTGCCGTGCTCTTCTACCGCTTCCAGACTTTGATCGTAGATCATCACGGCGTTACATGGATCCCGGTGATGGCCGGCTTCGATGAGGGTTTCCGCCCCCTCTGCTCTCCGCGACTCCGCCAGCGTGGCGCCACAATCCCCGCAACCCGAGGCCGCTGTGCCGGGCTCCCCGGTCCGAAGTACGACAGGTCGCAATCCCCGCCAGGATTTGCCTGGTAGACGCTCGATCGATGGCAAACAAAACCTTTTTTTTCCTCCGGGATTTCTTCATCTCCTGAGATCTGGAGACATGGCTGCGTGTCCAGGTTCTTTCTGAACTTTTACCACCTGGTTGCGATTGTTTTGATTCCCTGCGGACGTCCGGCCAACGACGAGGAGGAACAGCAGCTGTTTATATAAACAAAATAACCATTAATGTAAGCAGCGCCCTCTCCCGTCTTTGACATGACTTAATTTGAGGACTTTTTAAATGACTTCTCTGAACTTTTGTCTGAAATCCTTCCAAACTATGATTGTGTCCTTATTATTGGTGATTTTAATATTCATGTGTACTGTGCTGATAAGCCTCTGGTGGAGGACTTTTTAAGCCTTATGGACTCTTTTAATCTGGTTCAGTCTATGTCTGTTCCCACACACTCCCATGGTTTGTCTGTTTTAAACCTGGAGATCTGTGACAGTGTACTGTCCGATCACAAGTCTGTGTTATTCCAGGTTGGATTATCCTGCACTGCAGTTGAAACTCCCGCTCCAGCTCAGCTATGTCAGCTTCTTAACCCTCTAACTGCCATAACCCACGTGTGTTATTTAAAACAATTGACTCTGCTCTCAATTTATCCTTTAACTTTAATCCTAAAGTTATTTCTGGACGAGCAAGATACCTTGGAGGTGTTTCAGTCTGGTTTTAAAACCTTTCATAGCACAGAATCAGCATTATTAAAGGTTTTCAATGACATTTTTATAGTTTTATTGTATGACTTTTTCATTTGTGTTTTTTATGAATACTTTCTACAGTGTTCTATTGTTTGTTGTTAGGCCTATGATGTCATTTTTTACATTTTATTTGTCTTATTTATCTCTGTTGTACAGCACTTTGTTTCAGCTGTTGTTGTTGTTTTTTAAAGTGCTTCATAAATGAAGTTGGACTGGAAATGAATGACGCAGCTACTACGGCGATGATAATGGAGAGGCTTGATAAAGGATTCTGATGCTCGCCAGTGTTGTCAAATGTTTTGTTTACTCCAGACTCATAATCAGCGCTATTCAGTTGCACAATTGCAGCGAATTGATCCGCAGCCGCGGTGGAGCCGAGACAGTGGGCTCAGTCCCTCTCTCCGGTTTGAAATTGACGGCCTCGTCTATCGATGCGGAGGAAAATTGCACTTGCTCAGTCTTGTTCCACAGCTGAGCAATAACACACAACCAACACAGGTGACAGCCAGGCATTTTGCTTGTGATAGGATAAACACTGACCCGGGCTCGTGCTGTGGTGTAAAATGGCTGCAGAGGAATATGATGTTAATGTTTTTGGAAAATTCATGCTTTTAGCCTGGGCTTCATTGTAAAACTTTGCTATTTTGCTTTATACAAATAAAACAAACTGTAGAGAAAATAATAGGTGATCCAGAGTGCTTATTTGAGGGTCAAATCTCAACCAGAGCTGAAACAATTAATTGATTAATTGAATACAAAATGAATCGACAACTATTTTGATAATGGGTTTGAAGCTTTTTTCATGGTTAAAACAAGATTTTTGATTTTTTAAGCTTCTTAAATGTGAATATTTTCTTAATTTGTTTGATCTGGATAACAAAGAAATCATTAAAAGTGAATCATTTTGGTTTGTGGACAAAACAAGACAATTGAGAACATCGTCATTTCCAGGTTTGATGAACACAATCAACATTTAACGATTAATTGAGAAAATAAATGACAGATTCATCAATCATTAGTTGCAGCTTTAATCTCAACCACATGCTTTTTGTGCCTATAGCTTAACTCCGGGTTACTCTCTGAGTAACAGGGACCTAAACCAGCTTTTAACATTGATTTAACACCAATTTTTTTCGTACAGAAGTTCATGAATGATTGACTGGTAGAGGAAGCTTAGGGGGTAGGTTGAAACTTCTCGATGCATCACCAGTAGTGCTCCTCGAGATCTTATGGCGTATTGACCTGTCACACTGTACACATCAGTCCTCAGCCTGCGTCCCATGCCCAATTATTCTTGAGAGTCACCTTGTTGTCAAGTGGCGCTCTCATGGGACTATGCGTGGCACAAATAGATTTTCGTTTGGTTCCAGGACTTCAAACCAATAATATGTCAGAAAATAGAACGAAACTCAGATTTTCCCTCTTTCACTTAATCTATTAAGTGACTTAAGCCAGGACATTCAGTCAAGAGGCAGAAAGTGTACAACTGGGACTGTAGAAGAACACAGAAACAGAAGAAATTCATACAGAAGAAAAAAATAACTTACCTAATTGGCTCTGATCCTGATGGCAACAAGTACTAGCCAATCAGAAGCAGGGTGCAGGTGAGGGAAAACTCTGTTGTCACTCTGCTGTTTGAATAACATGTGAAAAATATCTGTCTGACAAATTATGGAGCTGGGAACAAGCCCAAAAAAGTCAGCAACTACCAATATTTTTAAGCAACTCTACAGATAAACAAGCCCTGAATTGGATATAATGATTGGACTTGGCAACTATGTGTGCAGGCTGCTACAAAAAAAGATGTTGGTGCAAGATGGCGACCTATGTTCAGACCATAAACTTTTTTTTTTAGTAATTTTAAAGTAATTACACAGTTTTACAAACAGTATATTCAGTTTCTGACAATAAACTGTCCGAAAGGTTTAGACAACCTGTTTAAAACCACCATGCTCCCCAGACCTGAACCTAACTATTCCTTTGTTATTGTTACAATGAGTTACCTTTTTTTTTTTGCAAATTTGTTTGTAATTGAATAGATAGATTTCAGTTATTGTATTTTTTGTACGTGCAAAAACACACTTTAAAACATGCTATTGAGGACAGATTTATGGTTATTACCAAGTGAAGCCCTTTAGAATTACACAGTCACGCCTGTGCAAAGTGAAGGGGGTGTGAATACTTGAGTGTAGCCTCCGATAACTGCTGAGCTTTTGTTTTTCCTGCACAGTCATTTGTCTTACCACACTGTGACATGCCATGCTTGCTGGTTTTAACTGGAACCTGATCCAAAAATATTTGCACGACATGCCCAAGAGGGAGCCGATTTAAAAATAAATGACCCAATAAACAAATAAAACAGTTCAATGACTGCTGGTAAAAAAAAAGTTGCACATTTCAACAATTTGACTGCTTCTCCTGGCCATTAAAAAGCAACACAAACTGACCATGATTTAATTTGGTCTCCAGTGTTTCATGTACCTTGAGTAGCAAAGACAATGCGAGTAATTATTATTATTATTATTCCCCCATTAAAAAAACCTTTGCCGCTTCGATTGAATTCAACCCGCACACGTTGCCCATGATGCTTTGCTGCATCTTCTTGCCCTTGGCAGTAACAAACTGATGTGAAGAACAAAGCTGTTGTTTTATTATTAGTATTATTAGTATTATCTTTAATTGTACCATTGTTATAGAGTTCTTTGATATCCTCTTTGCTTTCATGTGCTACTGAAGGTGAAGCAATCTGCCCGGAATACAGGACTCCCAAACTATATATATATATATATAAAAACACAAACAATAGTCTTTTCCTCGGTTGTACTGTGTTTCTTTTAGCTTGTTTGTGTTCCTCGGTGGCTGCTTTGCATTCCTCTGTAGTGGTTTCCCCATCTTTTACGTGGCAATTTCTGTCTTTTGGTGGGTGTTTTATGTTCCTTCTGTGGCCGTTTTGCATCTTTGTCGACATTTTGCACATTTGACTGTGGCGTATAATGACTTTGAGCCCCATTCAGCCCCAACACAGTGCCTTTAAAGCAGCAGACCTTTCAGTAATCCATCCACGGGTTTACCTCTGTCACATTTCATCATAAATTATTTCACAATGACTCAGTTCATTGCCTCTTGGCCTCTGACTGATGGATTCGCCTTGTCCATTTATTTTGATATTAGCAATTTTGTCCTTTAGCTCTTTTTTTGGGGGGCATTTTATTTGTTGTATTTAACTTTACTGTTGTACGGCATGAAACATATATAATGTTAAACAGGGTTATACCTAGGGCTGCAACATGTATTCCATTACTAAATTAATTAGCCAACTATTTTGATAATTAACTATTCGGTTAGGAGTTGTTGTTTTTTTAATCATTTAAACAAGCTTTCAGAGTCTTCAGCTTCTTTTAAATGTGTAATTTTCTGGTTTCATCACAGAGTTTGACAAAGAAATAATAAAATGTTGAAAATCTGAGAACATCACTTTGAGGTTAGGGAAACACCAATCAACATTTTCTGACATTTAATGGACCTAAAAAACACTCAATTAATCAAGAAAAAACTTTTTGTAATTATGAAAATAAACAGTCACAGCTCTAGTCATATCCTAAAATATGAAACTTGTTGTCAAAGAAATGATGATTGAATCAAATTTGGACTAATTATAAACAATGAATTGTAATACAAGTACTAACTGCTACCAGTCTTGGTTAAAAAAAAATGTGTAAAGACACATATACTGTGAAAACTGAATGATTAATAATATAAATAATTATTAAACTATTGCTAAAAATCATGAATCAGATATAAATTTTCAAGACGGGGTGCAAAATGACAGCCAAATTAAATTCAAATGAAGACATCAATCTGTGGAAATCTTCACGTCCCGACTGCAAGAATCAATCAAACCCTAGTAAAGAAAAAACATCTGTACCATCAGAAAGTTTCACATTCACTCGAGTTCCCTGGTAAACCTCTACCTATGCCTCACCTTTTATCTCTCGCACACATAGCTGCTGCTGGTGACAAGAGCAAGATTTATGCCTCTGCAGTGGCAGTAAACACAACCCACAGGACCACTCCCCACAGACACACGCAGCCAGAGGTGCTAGCTCAGCTCCGACGCAGGGATCCACACATTAACTCGTGTCAAAAGGGCCTCAAATGAGCTCTGTGACTGTTAATGAACAGTGTTAAGTATAGGTTCTTCCCATGGCTGATCAGTTCACACTCTCTCCATGATGACTTCTGGTCAGTCGTGTGTCTCTCGTGTCCTCAGACTCTTTGACACAGAACACACAGCCATATGGTCCCACCTCCTACAGTCCCCGGTTATGTTCTCGCTGTATGCTGCGTGGAAAGTGTGTCCGGGAATCCACGATGTTGCAGTCGCAACAATTCATAGAAATTTATATATATATATATATATACATATATATATACATATACCTATACACATACACACACATACATACATATATGTATATGTATATGTATATATATATATATATATATATATATATATACACATATATACATACATATATACACACATATATATACACATACACACATACATACACATATACATATGTATATATATATATATATATATATATATATATATATATATATATATATATATATATATATATATATATATATATATATATACATACATATATACGCACATATATATCCAATAATTCAGCATACTTTAACCATGATTTAATATATTATTGGACAAGCAAATTATCATTCACGGTTTAAAAAAGAAAAAAGAAAAAAAGAAATCAACCAACAATTTACACACTGTGTGTTCCACCCCCCCTTCCCCCGCTGGCAATACTCTTCAAATTGGTCATACTTTCTCAAATGATAGGTCTGGAGAAAAAGGTCAGTCATGGGACTGGACAACAGCGTTTACACCAGGATATACTGCATCCATCAGCTCCTCTCTGTTCTCCACAGACAAACAGTGCTGCAGGACACTCTCCTCATCATCACAACCAGGGTGTTTACTGCGAGCCTCCGCCTGCGCCTCTCAGCAACAATCCAGCTCGTGTCGCCACCAAAAACTGCATTTCCAAACAAGCATAGATCAGTTTGATGTCTGTAAATGAAACGGTGTCTTTACACAAGAGCTAGCGAGAGAGGAACACATGATTCTGATCACTGAACAGCGGTTACGATGTAGAAGAAAACGGTTGCAGGTGTTAATCATATTCACGATCAACATTACGTTAGTAACGTAAACTAGTAACACTTTCATTTTGCTGCATTTGTTTAGAGACATCCATAACATTATGAAAATGAACCTAAAAGTGTAGTTCTAATGATGATGCAAATATGTAGATTTTGTTTATTGTCCCTGAAGGGGAATTTGGTTTCCAGCCAGCCGTCACACATAAACAGCAAGCACCAAACACAACAAATATACAGTTACAACAGTTCTCAGACAGGACAGGCCTGCTGTTAGCCTTTGATTTTCCATTATACACAACAAACTTCGGTTTTGTTGCAATTTTTTTCCCGTGAAATCATGGATTTCTGGTCGTAACGATCACAAAAAGAGAAAAAGACAGCAAAAAATAAATAAAAAAATGATACACTGCATTACTTTGTATGAATGGATG